>NC_056726.1:1648312468-1648442673 GCF_019279795.1 Protopterus annectens
TACAAGGTTTGATTTTGACACCTGACTAGTGCATGTTTGGAATTTGTATGTTCTCTGTGTGTGTCTATATGGGATTCCTCCCACTTCCTAAAACATGCTGTTTCCATCTCAATCTCACCCAAGAATGGAGCTGTGGGCACATCCAGACACAGATCACGGTCTATGTACCATAGCAGGCCTAGCAACTTGACAGTGTAAAAATATGGCTATAGTTATCATGATGACTGTCACCAAATGAGCATGGGTGTTTGCCAGTGATAAGTGGATTGAAGACCCAGCCTCCTCCCACCTATGCCAGGGACCCATGTTAATGGTGGGAAGGATACATTTGCCTCAATTGGCCAGTGTGTGTCCTCCATAAACCCCAGCAGCCCTGGGTCAATAAGCTACTGACCAGCCAGTGTCCAGTTACCTGGGATAGTTCTACTTGAGCAAAAGCTGGATGTTAAACCAATCAACCAGCCAAAAGAATTACTACACTTAATGTAGATTCATTGACAGGATGGAGATTTGAAGTGGATGACATGATGGCAAGGAGGAGGTTGGACATCCTATGTATCCAGCAGACAAGATGGAAGGGCAGTGCAGCAAAGCCACTTGGCTAGGGATCCAGAGTCTAATACTCAGGAGGACTCGCTAAAATGGTGTGGGAACTGTGGTGAGAGAGATGCTTCAGAAAGCAACCAGGGATTTCTTCAGAATTAGTGACAGACTCATGGTAATGAGACGTCAGCCTAATGATAGGGCAGTATTCATAATCTCTGTTTATGACCCACAGAAGGGTTGTGATAGTGAAGAAAAGAGTGCCTTTAGTCAGCAGTTGCAGAACCTTCTAGATAAAGCAGGACAACATAAATTGGTCTTAATAATGGGTGAACTGAATGCACATATTGGAACAGACAGAAGAGGATATGAAGGCTGCCTGGATCCACAAGGATGGGGCAACACAAATAAAAAAGGAGAAGCCATTCTAGACTTCCATATGGCAAATAGCTTGATGGTGGCCAACATATGGTTCAGCAAAAAGAGACAGTCACATGATCACATAAAAAGTGGCCAACATGCAACTCAGGTAGACTTCCTTCTAGTAAGGAAAGGACACTGGGTAGAATCATTGATTGTAAAGTCATCCCCAGTGAAACAGTCTTTACGCATCATAAACCACTGGTTGCCACAATCAGCTGCAAACAGTGGTTAGAGAAGATTCTGAGGTTAACAGAGACCAGGCTGAAGACCTGAAAGTTGACTGGACAAAAAGCACAACAGTTCAAGGAATTACTCAAGCTCTAGCACTTCAGGAAAAAGAGGAAATAGGTGGACAGAAGAATGGCAGCAGCTCAAAACAGCATGTCTGAGGACAACAGAACAGATGGATATGTAGCTGAGACAGGTTTGGAAATAAGGTACATAAGACAAGCTGGTGGTAGAATGCAGAAGTCCAGGAAGTCATGAAATGGAAGGAGTGCAAGAAAAACTGGGAGATGGAAAAGATGGACCAGGCTAGGAAGGAATACTGGTTGGCTAACAAAGATGCTAAGAAAGGTGTTGAATTAGCAAAGAACAAGGCATCAGAAGCACTCTTCAGGTAAGTGGCTCTGTAGAAGGCATAAAAAACTCTATTGAGTTGCAAGGCAAAGAAAGAAAAATAAACAAGATAGTCAGACACCCTCATAAAGGATGCCAGCAACAATCTGCTCACTAGCCCAGAAGACATCAATGGCAGGTGGAAGGAGCACTTCAGCAAATTCTGAATGAAAAAGAAGCTCCATAGAAGCTGTACTGTCCCAGACAGAGCCTGTGATGAAAGAAGAGGAGTACACCATAGACGAAGTAAGAATAGCACTAACGAAAATGAAATCAGGGAAGTAGCAGGCTTAGATGAGGTCACATAAGATATGAAAATGAATCTTAGTGAGATAGGGGAGAAGAAAGGCATACCACAGATGACTGGAGAATACGTTTATCAGTGCCAGTATACAAGAACAAGGGAGTCATTCACAGCTGTGGGCAGTTTGGTGGTATCAAACTGCTGTCACACTGTATGAAAGTTCCAGAGAGGATGATTAATAAATGAGTATGTAGAATAGTAGAAAGTAAGATGGGAAATGAATGCTTTCATTCTTAAGATAAAAACTTAATCAGATAAACATTAAAAATCATGTAGCTTATATAACAAATTTTAAAATCATGTGATCAGCACATACCCCCCAAACCATTTCCTTAAAATCTTAAACAGCCCATGAATGTACACTGCAAGCTTTAACAATTAAATAGGGTAAAAGCACACAAAAATTAATAAATCAATAAAATCAGAATCAGGGGTTGAAGAATATCAACTGGAACTGAACCAGTGTATTTTAAATTAGGGCATTAATGAAAACTTGGATGATCAATATTGTACAATCATGACAAACACTGCAGGGGATTTAAAATATTTATAATTATTCATCATATCCCATTGATGAACATCATGGTGACTTATTTGCTAGAGGTCTATCCATTGTTCCTATGAAGAACACTGATATTGCCTATGTTTTGATAGATCTCAATGTTAGAAAGTTGAACTTTAACATTATGTTCAATGATTTCTCGATGGCTATGACAGGTTTAAGGTTTTCATGTACTTTTAATTCCCCAGTACTTCCAGTGTTGCAACTGTTTCAGAAAATGTAAGAAATGTAAGAAATGGATGTGACACACATGCATAATTACAAATGAAAGGCTAATAATACACACAGTGTTACAAGGGAAGAATGGAAAAACTAAAAGAAATTAAGGACAACAATATCAGAATTACAAAGCCTGACAAAGGGGGAGAGTTAGTGATCTTGGAAAACTCAGATTATGTGAACAGAATGCATCAGATAATTATTACTCAAGGACACCTATAGACAAGTTTCTAAGAATGAAATTAACATTTCATATAGAAAGATTAGTTCCCAGTTGAATGATTTATTTATACAATAACAGACTAAGACTGATGAATTTAATTATTTATATGTAGTAACCCCCACTATGCCGACCCAAAGATACACAAGAATATTCAAAATCTATAAGCTATAAATTCACACAGACTGCAGAAAGGAAAATCCTGAGCATATCTAAACAATCCTACCTTGGTTTGTGATTTATTGATCTTTACTGTTAAAAAGAAGTGCGACTGTGAGCGATAGTGAGCAGAAGCTACTGCGTGACATAAAGGAATTACAGCTTTTGTCTGGCTTGCAGAACTTGTATGGTCAGAACAACTTTATTATTTAGTTGTGTATTACTGGCGTGACTTTTTTGTCATAGAAGTTGATTTAAATTCCCTTCGAATTATGTTGTTACTGTTTTTTATTATTCTTTTCTTTTACAATATTTTATTAATTTGAAGCTGAATATGGATTCCTTAAATGAGTATACAATTAATGATTTGCTAATGCAGACATATGTTGTACAGTGTAATAAATACTATGCATATTTAAAGGTAGCAGCTGATAAAACTGATGATCTGTGTTCCTCCTGTCAAAAGTTGGATGATTTGCTTGCCATTGCTAGAAGTAAATCTAGACTTGATGATGATTGCACTTGTGTAATTGGCATGGCTTGGAAAACTGTTGTTTCATATATTAATGACTGGACTGATGAACTAAATAATGTTAGGCATAGAACAAATAGAACAGATTTAGGAAATGATGCATCTATTGTCTGCAAAGATCATTCAACCCCTATGAAACAAGATGATCCCCCTGACAATGTTGGAATTTTGGATGCAAGTATTCATCAGTTTGAGGATCCAGTTTGTTTAGAAGGAAACAAAAAAGAAAGAAATGAAGCAGTTGACAACAAATAACAAGGAAGAAAAAGAAACTGATTAATGACTGTAAAGGAAAGAGAATACGTAGTAAAAAGGATTCTGCTTTATGTAACACGCAGGTTACAGGGAATGATGATATTTTTCTAACAGAAATCCTTCAGTCTACAGAAGAAGGCATCATTTTTCCAATAGAGAAGGTAGAAAAAGGAGGCAAGGGGCAGGTGAAAAAGAAGAAATCAAAACTGAACGTGGAAGGATTGAAGAACATTACTGTAAGAAAAAAGAAGAGAAAGACAGATGTTAACTACGTTGCTCAAGCTGTGGATTTACAATACCGGCTGGATGAGAATTTAATACACAAAGAAAACAGTGGGATTAATAAGACTAATAGTGATGAAGATCTATCCTTCATAACAATTAACAGAGCAGATATTACTGTGTTAGAAGCTGAAGATTCTTTAGAGCAGGCCAACAAAGATATCTTGTAATTGGAGTTTCAGTTTTAGAGGAAGTGTTATTTATATTTGCAGAGAAGATAATGAACATTGAATAGAGATATGCTTGCCAGGAGCAAAAGTAAAAGATGTGAGACAAGCCTTGGAATGAATGCCTTAATGTAAGGAAGTATGGATCCATTTTTATTCATGTTGGTACAAATGTCATCTGCAAGGATTCTCTGACTGTTAATATAGAACTGACAGCCCTCTTTGATAGTATCGCTTGTACGATGTTAGGATGTATTTTTCACAAATCACCTATAGAAAGGATAGTCAGGTCACTGTGAATGAAAAGACTTTTTTGGGTAAATGCCTACATGGAAAAAATGTCCTGTTTTAAAAAATGGAAATGTGCAGACCATCCAAGCCTAGTTTTGGGCACACATGTCTTCAGACAGGATGGCATGCATTTGTCAAGATCAGGGAGGAGAATTTTTGCAACAGATATTTTGCAATATTTGACAAACACTAGGCAGGATTTTTGCCAGGTCGAAAATTTAACAGTTCACAGATAGTGACATTTGATGCATCTCTGATGGTTTTTAATGCTACAAGCATTAATAATAATTTTTTTTTATTGGAAAATTTACCACGTTCCCACAAGATAGATGTTGTTATTTTTTTGTGAACCATGGTTAAAGGACAATGACTTGAAACCAGTTCTGTCAGGGTATAAATGTTTTTATTGTAACAGACGTTATAACAAAAAATCAGGTGGAGATGTTATGATAGGGATTAAAGATAGCTATGAGACCTGTGATTATTACATGTTTAGTGATAACACTAATATTATAGACTGTGTAACTGTGACAATAAAGATAAATCTGGAACATGTAACAATTGTTGGCGTATATAGACCACCAAAGTCAAGTGCAGATGACCTAGAGGAATTCATACATTTCTTGCATGAACATAGGAGTGAAGAATAATATTAGCTGGGGACTTAAATTTACCAGAAACAGACTGGAATAATATTTATTCAACAATGTTAGTAAAGAAATTATTCACAATGAATATTCAGAAACAACAATTGCTTCAGATTGTAAAAAAATCTACCAAGGGACGGAACATACAAGGCATTGTTTGTGTTTCTAAAGAAATTACTGTTTCTTCAAGTCAAGTTTTACCACCATTGATGTGCAGTGATCATGGGGTTATAAAGGTTAATTTGTTGCTAGATAATTGTGCCAAACTGAAATCTAAACCAATGCACAGAAGGTTAATTACAGATTATATGGAACCAAAACAGTCACTATGTAAAACTAACTGGAATGAGGTGTTTAGTGGAAAAACTGCAGATGGAATGCAGAAAGTTTAGAAAGGGAAATTGTTTGAGTGCAAAAAAATCAAAAAAATGTTAGACATCAGGAAATAGGCATACAAATCAGGGAGATATATTTCCATAAGAACAAGATATCTGATTAAGATGAGAGACAAAAAAATATAAGAAATGGAAGAGAGGTTGAGTTACAACTTTGAAAACTGAAATAAACATGCTGCACAGATTAAGCAAGGTGTGAGAAAAGATCAAGAAAAAATTAAGAAAATGTATATAAAGATAATGAGCATAATAGGAAACCTTTTTATAGATACATAAGATGTGGAAGGAGTAAAGATATACAAACTGATAAACTGTGTGCAGATTCTAAAATTTATTCTCAGACACAACAGATTATAAATATATTTACAAAATCTTATGCAAAACAGTTTGGCTCCACAAAACAAAAGGGGTAATACGTTGTCCTAGTGACATCCAGGTAACTCCAGATACTGGAATCAAATGAAATTATATTGTAAAAGAACTGAGCAAACTGGATCCAAACAAAGCATAGGGAGGAGACAGAATTAGTAACAATGACCTGAGAACACTTCAGCAAGAACATACGGTACTATTATATCTATTATTAACTAGGTCATATAAATATGGGGAGATTCCTCAAGGTTGGAGATATGCACTTATAAAACCTGTCTTCAAGGGAAAGGGGAGTCAGACAAACCCAGAGTCATATAGACCCTTAAGTCTACTTTCATGTAGTAGAAAAATAATGGAGAAGGTAATATTGGATAAGTTACAGTCAGAACTGGATAGATTGGGACTTGAAACCATATATCAGCATGCATATGTTGAAAAGAGATCTATTTCCACCTGTAACATGATGTTCTGTAACAATATAATAACAGTTATGGATGAAAAATTGTGCTGTGATGTGATTTATATAGATTTAACTTCAGCATTTGACAGGGTCATACACAAAACATTGATCAATAAATTAGTGCAACTAGGTATTAATGTACTCTTGATAAGATGGATAGCTGCATGACTTACAAATAGGACATGGCAAGTATCATACAGCAACTAGACAGGTGAAATCCTTGGTTACATTCAGGGTGTCCCACTGGGCTCTGTCCTAGACCCTTACTTGTTTAGATTGTATCTTTCAGACCTACCTTTTTCATCTGAGGTGCTCTACTGTCTATATGCAGATGACCTGAAATTGGATAAACTGATTACATGTGTTACAGATAAGGCATGTCTGCAAAATAACTTGATTGATTTGACCATTTGGGCACAGGAGAATAATATGCTGATGAATGCATCAAAAACTAAGCATATGAGATTTGGGAGATATAAATTGAAAGGTGAATATTTAATACAGCACACAACGATTGAATATGTATACTAATTTAAGGACCTCAGTATATGGGTAGATTCAGCTATGAGTTTTTCTAATCATATCAAACAATTGGTTAATGATAATTATAGAACTATAGGTTGTATAAAAAGATGTATAAAGTATAGGAAATCAAAAATGATGAAGTTGATGTTTGTTAATTACATTAGACCCAAACTTGAGTATGGAATAACAATATGGAAACCCTATAAGAAAACAAGCATGAGTAAACTGGAAAGAGTACAGTGGTAATATACCAAGGGCATCCATGGATGTGAAAATGTAAGTTATTATGAATGACTAAAATATCTGAATTTGTACAGTGTCTCCTAAAGATATCTAAGAGGGGATCTTATTCAGGTGTATAGGGCATTTAGAGACAGCTACCTCTAGGAATGGTTGGGGTTATCAAAAAGTCCTAGAGAATCATCAGTCAACCTATGTAGAAGATTCTATAAGAATGAGAAGTGTACTAATTGGTTCTCTGGCAGAGTAACTGATGGATGGAACAGACTACTAAATTAGATTAAAGAAATTACTAGTTTAGATATTTTTAAGAACAGTCTGGACACATTATTGGAACAAGTGTTATGGTATATTGGCAAGCTAGAAGGGCTTTTAATGCCCATGCTTGAATTATTTGTATGTATATTTCCATGTATGTATAACAAATCTCCCAATGCATCCAATAGTAGATACCTGAGGTTAATACCTTATGCTTGTGCTAAATGTTTAGATGAAAAGTTGAAACATTATGTATTCCAGGATCCACATATTTGTAGGGATTCTTGAGATTTCCTGGGAAAAATTGATAAGTTGGACTACAAGGATGAATACCTATTTTTAACAATAGATGTTAAAGATCTCTACACAGTTATGCCACATGAGTTGGCAACTCAGTGGTTTACGGATTATTTAGTAAGTAAAGGTATTCCACAAATAATATTAATCTCTATGGGTAACTTCTCAAAATAGTGTTAAAAAGCAATTTTATTATGTTCAATGGGCAATATTACCTGCAACAGAAGAGGGTGGCAATTGGATCCGCTTGCGGTTCGCTGTTTGGGAATATGTTCATGATCCAATGGAAAAAGAACTTTTTGTTTAATAACAAAATACTGGAGTCTTGTAAATTATACACACATTATTTGGATGATAGTTTTATTGTGTAGAATGACTGAAAGGATAATATAGTAAACTTTCTAGAATACATCAATAATAGCACAAGCTTCCTTAAATTTACATGCGGTAGATGAGGAAGGCATAACATACTTGGATGTGCTGCTCACAAAGAATACTCCATGCATGCAGTAATTACACATTTAGAATTTATAGAAAGCCAACATACGTGAATGCTTTCCTTCATTTTACTAGTGCCCACCTTATCACACAGAAAAGAGTGGTTGTGAAGGGGTACTTTGTAAGAGCAGCCTGAATGACTACATTGGATGAACACTTCATAGACAAATGTTTTCTTTTGAAAGAAATGTTTAAAAAAGAGGATACCCAGAAAAATTTAAAAATAATTTGATGTATGACTTTATAAATAAGAGAGAGAGAGGAATTACAAAAAGAGAGAGAAACCAATCCTGTTCAACTATTCAATAACCACAGTCGGACAGTAGGTTAGCGCTTTCATCCACTTTTTATTTATAAACTTCTTCAGAAAAAGATTGCCCTACCCAAGCTTCCTTTTTATATAACTAATTGTCAATTAAATACAGGAAGTGACATAATGACCATTCAACTTGAAAATAAAAAAGAATGCGTGGATATACAAAAAAATTAGTTAATAATAAATAATATACATGTTATACTATTATAAAAATGCCATAGATGTAAATATCAAAATAAAAAAATATATGTAAATATATATATAAGAAATAATAATAATACAAAATAATATAGTACATTTCTATAGAATATTGACAGATGTGTTATCATCTGTATTTTAAAAAACATTTTAAATTTATAATTTCATTCAAATCAGGTGCATTATCTGCACCTAGATATAGCTGCCAAAAAGCTTCCTTACACTCTAATGTGTTGTTAACATCTCCATCAAAAGGAACCTTTTCCATTTTTTCTAACACAAAAAATACAAATGTTTTGAAATCAGTACATAATAATGCATGTCTGGCTAAAGAATTAGTTTTATCATTCTTTTTTATAGCTAGATTATGTTCATAGATCCTGCGTTTTAATTTTTTATCGTTTTTCCAATGTAATAACTTTGGCAGGACATGCATGTGGCAATATATACTACATGTTCACTATTACAATCGTAGTAATCTTTAGCCCAAAAAGTTATGTTAGAATGACTGAGAATCAAAAATGAAGAATTGGTTACAAACCCACACTGTTTGCAATTCTGACATGCAAAGGTGCCCTTCTTGTTACATCTTACCCTAGTTAGACTAGTGATTGTGTTGTTTCCAGATTCTACCATAGTTTTAATGTTAGTTATTTTCTTATATGTAAATCTGGGTACCAATCCTAATGTTGCCACTAGTTCTTTGTTCCTTAGAATGACTCTCCAGTTGTTCTCTATAATATTCTTAATGTGCCACATTTCATTCATTATTGGAAGTGAAAATGCACTCACATACCTCTGTATTTTGTTTTGTGTTTCATTTTTAGTCTCCCCTGGTGTATTATATTTCACCGGACCCACTAAAATGTCTGTGGAATGTAAAATGGGTGATGCCACCCCTCTTCTTAATAACAAAACTTCTTTTTCTATCTTTTTTATCCAATCTAAATCATAACCTCTGGAAACAAAAAGTCCTCTAAGGAACTGAACTTCTTCCTTGTAAGTGTCATCATCTGATGTTAGCCCCTTCTTCATGTGCTGTGGATGTAGACTGTATTTATGCAGATATTGATTTGCGAATACTCGTTTTCTATAAATTCTGCTCGCAAAGCTTTTTTTCTCCTTGTCAAAATTGACATGTAAGTCCAAATAATCTATAGAATCCCCAAATCCACTGATCTTAAACTCCAAAAAATCTGTTGTAGCATTGAGATCTTTGACCAAGTCCACATATTCCTCATAGCTTCCTTTCCAAATAAAAAAACAAATTGTCTGTGTATCTGTAATAAATTTGTACCTTATTAAAACTAGGATGTTGTTGTAAGAACTTCAATTCCCAGTTTAGAACCAAATCCATCATATTACAAACAGTGTTAACTTGTTCTCCTGTAAATTTGGTGTGATTGGTCAGATATTCTTGTAGATATTCAATACCAATCTCTTGTTCTATTGACGTGTATAGGGACCTGACATCTGAAGTCCCAAAATAAATTTCTTCGTTTCCTATGTTGTAATCTCTCAAGATTTCTAATAAATGCCATGAGTCCCTAAGGTAATACCTTGATTTCTGAACAACTGGATTTAGAATATGATCTAACCAAACTGAAATATTTTCAGTTTTTGAATTTTTAGCCGAAATATTCGGTTTAAAAGGAGGATTCTTTTGATCTGTTTGTATTTTTGGAATACCAAAAAATGTAGCTATCTTTGGATGTTCTACCTGTACAAAATTATAATTCTCATTATCAATTTCTCCTTGACTAAACATATCAAAAAGTGTCACATCCAATTTATTATAACTCTTAGTTATTTCTCTGCAACTGACACGCTTATAAACAGTGTTGTCATCTAGCATAGCTTCCAATGCACTTTCATAATCCTTTGTATTCATAATTACTATTTTTCCGCCTTTATCTGCTCTCATTGTTCTAATCTCTTTGTTTTTACTTAATGTGTTTAATGCTTGATGCTCTTGTTCTGTAAGGTTGTCTTTGAAATTGTCATGATTAATTTTTCTAAATTCACTTTCACACAAAGATTGAAAAGTGTGTAAAGTAGTTTGTAGGGGAGGATTAAAAGTTCTAGGCTTGCTCAGCTTATTCTCTAAGCCTGTCTCTTTTGTTTTATTCAAAATATCCTGCATGATATAACTGAGATTTAATTTTCTTAAATATAGTCTAAAATCTATGAGAAGTTTACCTATATTCATTTTTGCTGCAGGAATAAAAGAAAAACCTCTTTTTAAAACATTTTCTAATTCCACTGACAATATAATGTCCGATAAATTCAAAATGTCCAAACCATACTTTTGTATATTTTTGTTATTTACCACTTTCTCCTGTTTTCCCCCTCCCATTCTCTTTGTTTTGTGTGGTATTGTATCACTTGGTAGTCTGCTTTTTTTCGGTTCCGTCCATCATAAAAGGGCTATTTTTAAACCCGGTGTTGTTATTATCCGTACAAGCAACCTGTGCATTACTCGCTCTATTTTCATTGTTGCCCATGTTGTGATCCATTGATGAAACTCCACTTTGTACAGAACCATCATTGTTATTATTAGTTGGTATAGTTTCTATGTTTTTATCAGATGTTGCCTTTGTTACTTCAATTCCATTGTTGTTAGTGGATTGAATGTCCACTTGACTATTCCCAGGGTCACAATTGTTGGTTTTGATTGTGGCTTGTTTGTTATCAAAAACAATGTAGGCCTGGTTTGACTTATAGGCAAGAATGTATCTTTTAAGTTTAGACTGTTTCCTAAAAATAATTGTAACCCTATGTCTATCAGCTTTCGCTTCTAGACTATTGTAGAGCTAAAAAAAAATGATAATATAGTAAACTTTCTAGAATACATCAATAATAGCACAAGCTTCCTTAAATTTACATGCGGTAGGTGAGGAAGGCATAACATACTTGGATGTGCTGCTCACAAAGAATACTGCATGCATGCAGTAATTACACATTTAGAATTTATAGAAAGCCAACATACGTGAATGCTTTCCTTCATTTTACTAGTGCCCACCTTATCACACAGAAAAGAGTGGTTGTGAACGGGTACTTTGTAAGAGCAGCCTGAATGACTACATTGGATGAACACTTCATAGACGAATGTTTTCTTTTGAAAGAAATGTTTAAAAAAGAGGATACCCAGAAAAATTTATAAATAATTTGATGTATGACTTTATAAATAAGAGAGATAGGAATTACTTGTACCAATCTTGAACATCAATAAAGGTTATTTAAATGAACCCATAAGTGAACTGAACCAATATTCAGTAAGTGGAACAGGTAACATTGGATTCAGGAATTCTTTTATTACAAATTACACACAGGATAGTAATTTTTTTAAGTTAGTACTGAACAAGAATTGGACAATATTAAAGAAGAATAGACAGGTTAGGGAAAAAGTTGGTGAGAAGCCTATTGTGTACAAAATGAATATGAAGAATATGTTGGAATCAAATATGAATGTTGGCAGCATTAACAATGTTTCTAAAATGAATAAATGGGGACACTGTTCTTACTGTAAGTTTATTTATATGGGCAAACAGTTTTCTGTTGATACACAGAACTTTAAAGTACCAGGTAAATTTAACTATGAAACCTTGAGTGTAATCTTGTGCCAAGCATGTAGAGGGTTCTATATAGATGGGCACTTTTCTGCTATCTCTAGATCCAGCTTGATGGACATGGGCATTCTGAGGCAATGTAACAATTGCCTTATGTACAATGACAGCAACTTAATTCTTGAGCAGACGAATACAGTATATGAGATATGTTGTTACACATTGATTCTGGAGGCTAGACCTTCATATACAGACACAAAAAGCAATAGATATGTTATCTGGACTCATACACATCACTCACTGCACCCACAAAGGACCACAAACATAGACCCACATATGTGGAGCTTCTTACATGTAACTTGTCCAAACCTCAAAGGCCTGCTAGGTGCATTCCTCAGAAATGCTGCATACGCACAAACAAGACAATTCTCTTCACAACACATAAAGCCACATTTCATTTTATCTCATCTACCAAGCCCATAAGGTGAAATACTCCACAACCCAATATTCCGGTCATAACAGACTCCATCGTGAGACACACTGTTGTACCTCTTACTAGGGTGGATAAGAAGAAGGTTACAGTTAGTTGCCCATCAGGGACTAGGATCGGCCAGATGACACATGCACTCATGTTACTTACCATTAAGTACTAGTATGTCTCAGTCATAGTCCATGTAGGTATGAATGATGTGAGACATACCTCCTTGGACTATATGAAGAGAGACACGACTGAGCTCTCAGAATATGGGTCACAGGCAGATATGAGCCTAGCACTGGGCAGCATTCTACTATCTCCAAGGTGATGCCACAATACCAGCAGAAAATGATCAAATTTAACAAACTGGCTTAACTACTAGTGTCATTCCAAACGGGTCTGATAATTCTCAGCCTGGGAGGACAGGGTCGATAGGCCATGCTACTTTGCTAGGGATGGTCTTCACCTGTCACTTCTAAACCTTCAGATATTGGGCAAAACATTATCTACCCCCATAGTGCCTTTTTAAACATTGCCAAATGGTCAAACCTTCCAGCATGACAAAAGCTACTCAGGACAAGCTAAATGTGTTACTGCTCAATGGTAGGACTCAATGCTAGGACTCTGTACAAAACATTGCACTTACTAGAAGCTCTCCTCACTCTGGAGAATGCTGATGTCTGTGCAGTTACTGAAATATGGTTCAAAACCATGGAAAGCTTTCTGGCAAAGCATGGCTGTATCACCTTTCATATATTCTGACTGCCCACTAAACATGAATAGGCAAAATGCAGAGGTATAGCAGTCTATGTAAAGGATAAGCACATCTCAGGCTGATCAAACAATATGACAGACTTGAACTACTCCATGTCCAACTAACCATGGTAAAAATCCACTACCATGTTCTTGCTAGCTGCAGGTACCCCACCATGAACCATGAAACCCATACGTCATACCTGAAATTTCTAGAATCACTCACTACCCAGCCCGATACCATACTCATGGGTGATTAAAACTACCTTTCTATTAATTGGGAGGTGTACATGACCACTAACATGCAGGCTCAAAGACTTCTTGACTTTGTAAATTCAAATCCCCTTGATCATTTAGTCTGTAATCCAATGAGTAGAACAAATATCCTAGACATGGTACTCTCAGGTATGGGAGAGTGCTGCCCCTTCCCCCCAAGTGTGACATCCTTGCTGGTAAGAGCAGATCACAAAGTGGTCTCCCTTCAAATAAAGGTTAAACTAGAATCCCCACCTAACCTCAGGAAATTTAAGAAATTCTCATAGGTAAATTACTCTGTATCATTGACAGCATAGCTAGTTTACAAGCTCCCCCAAATCCAGAAAACACAGAAATCTGTGCAGAGGTGTACACAAAAGCCCTATACAACCATATAAGCAACTGTATAGAAATGGCAGTACCAGACTGAAATAAGCCCAGGTCAAACCACAAAAACAAGCCACCCTGGTGGACCCCTGATATTAATAGGTTTGTACAACAATAGAAAGAAACTCCTGTTGAGAAGTAAAAGGGAATGTGCAGAACAGAGAACAAGGTCCTTCATTAGTCTATACAAGTGAATCAGAGAACTAGTCAAGTCTCTGAAAGCAGACTTTGAGGTAAAAATAGCCACCAAAGCTAAGGATAACCGTAAGGCTTTTTTCAGTTATGTCCGCAATCTTAATGGCAACACCTGTCAGTGTATGGAATTAGCTGTAGATGACATCACCTGTACTCAGCCAAAAGATATAGCAAATCTGCTGGGCAACAAATTCAGCTCAAATTTCACCTCCCCATCTCCCACAGTTCTCCTTCAAGAAATACCCTGCACCACTCTACTGCCAGTCATCACCAAAGAACAGGTTGCCACTGCACTCTTTAAAGCTAGAAACATGGCTTCAGTGTGGCCTGATTATATACCAGGTTGTATCCTAAACAGCTTAAATCAGGACTTATTAGGCCCATTGGGATCTCTAATTAATCATAGCCTCCAGATTGGCTTGCCCTAGTACAGTGGAAGACAACAGCAGTCATCCCTCTGCATAAAGGGGAGCATCTACTCGCCCAGGAAATGACGCATCTACTGACCCAGGAAATGACAGACCCTTAAGCTGGACTAGTCTTAGATGTAAGGCCATGGAATGCATAATCATGGACCTGATAAATAATGACACATGCAACCTCCAAACACTGGACCCGACCCAATTCAGTTTTGTCTAAGGCAGGTCATGCCTACTGAATCTGATGAATTTCTTTGCGAAGGTTACTAAGGCCATGGATGAGGTTAAAACAGTACATACTGCCTGCCTTGATCTGGCCAAGCCATTTGACACTACTCTCCACAGTTTACAGTTAGTTTTCACTACATAGTAACTGGGGCAGGATTGACACACTGCTAAATATACCATGATAGTCTCAGGTAGGGGGTGGATAACAGAAAATTTATCCATATGGGTGGAAACTAAACTGAAAATAGTGATGCAGTGTTACCCACAAATATTAAAAGGCACAAGACACTTTTTGAGTATGTCATCTGAGTCTGTAAAAAACAAAACAATGACCAATGTATTAATGGCTACTCTTGATGTTAACAACCTCATTACTGTTATTAGTAATAACTATGGCTTAAATGCGATTAGGGAAGTACTAAAAGCAAAGAAAGTGTATGATGGGAGAACAAACCAGTTAATTCTGGAAGTTCTACAACTCATACTTGAAAATAATGTATTTATATGTAGTGGAACATACTATAGGCAAAAATAGGCTGTGGCTATGGGAACACCCTCTGCAAACTCATACGCCAACCTAGTGTTGGTGTATTGGGAAGAAATAAATGTATGTATGTATTAATGATCAATGGTGGAGTGAATATCTACTGCATTATGTTTGATTTGTGGATGATGTTTATATTTTATGGCAACATAGTCAGGATGAAGTGACAAGGTTTGTTAAGCATTTGGAGACAACCACAGAATTTTTACCGTTTACAGTAAAAAGTTATTTCAAATCTTTAGATTTTTGGATGTAAGAATAACCAAAGATGTAGGGACTGGTATGTCAATCTCTCTATACAAGAAAAATTGTTAGAGCAATCACTATTTGGAATTTTCAAGTATGCACCCTAGATGTACTTTTAAGAGCATAGTAGTGGGACAGGGTTTACGCACATCGAGATTATGCACAGAAGAAGCCAACTTTGAAAAAGAGCTGGAGAGTTTACAGAACCATATGGTATAAAGGGGCTATACAAATAACTTGATGCCGGAGGGGTTAGAAATAGTGAAGAGAGATAGAAAAGGAAAGGCTAGACCATGGGTTAAAGCCAATGAGACACAAAGCCATGAGAACAACATAATGATACAAAAAAGTAATAAACATAGGTTTATGCTACAATATTGCAACAATATTAATGGGGTCTGCGAAATAATTAAACAAAACTGGAAAATCCTGTTAAGTGAGGATAGACTCAAAAATATAGTGGCTAAAGAACCAAGCTTTGGTTTTAGATGCAACAATAACTTGAAAGACATGTTGTGTAAAGAACCAGGAATGAGAAATAAAACTAGGTTAAAACCAGATAGAACAGGTACTTTCCTTGCAGGCACTGTAAGACTTGCTTCACGATTAGTAATAAAAATAGCTTTGTTCACCCAATAAATAAAAAGGAATATATATTTAAACTATATGCAGACTGCCACATGGAAAACATGGTATATTTAGCAGTGTGTCAATCATGCCCCAGTTACTATGTAGGGAAAACTAACTGTAAACTGAAAATTAGAATACAAAATCACTTGTACAGTATTAGAAAGATGAACCTAATGCTCTGTATGTACATACTTCTAAGAATCCAACACACACCTTTAAATTAATGGTTATACAGGTTACTCATATGAGTAAAAGGGGGGGGCATAGTGAATGTCGCTGTGTGTAACGAACTGCACTGGATTATAGTGCTAGCAGCAAATCGTCCATCAGGGTTGAATACATGTATACCTTTAAGACCAGCCCTTAAGAAAAGGAGGGCAGTGAGATGATTGGTGGTTGTGTTTTTAAATGCAATTAAATAGACTTCTTGAATGCTGTTTCACTGTCTGATGAAGGGTTATCCCAAAACGCTCACAGTTTTATCACCATTTTACCTGTTTTTATGGAATAAAAGTTAGCAGAGCCTGTTTGGGCTCGACTGTTTTCTTGGATTTACATTGGCTTTTTGGCAAGTGAGTCCTTAAGGAGAGGAAGAGAGAATTTTTTTTCACTACTAATTATTAAGGGGTGAGCTATGCCTGATCAACAAGGCACTCACAAATCCTGCCCTGTTAGAGCTGCTACACATCTGCAAGTGAAATAGCATGAGGGTCACCCAATCAAGGAATCTAAACTTAGTCAGCGACTCAAAAAAAACATGCTGGAGAGACAAATATGTATTTCAGAGATTGCCCCTTCTTTGCAACAGGTTTCCTAGTCACATTAAGCAAAGCCCTTCCCTGGCTCTCTTCAAATGCACTTTGGATCAATGAATGGGGAATAGAAAATTCACACCTGGAGTAGTGCCTATGTCCCTTATAGACAGTGGCAATCTGTAAGATACTCACTGCACAGGCACAAATCCATGCCATCCTGTTTCCCCTAGGTTCATAAGTGGGAGGTTGGCGTAATGGTTAAGGTGCTTACCTTAGAAACACAAGGTGCAGGGTTTGATTCTGACATGGGATAATTGGCTAGACTTAAAATGGCCCATAAAGGCAGTTAGCCTAGTACTAACCTATGAACCTGTTTCCCCTAGGGGTCATATATTGGGTAAAATTGGGTTATATTGGCTAGGTTTGTAAGGCCCCTTAAGCTGTTAGCATCTTAATCTCCTACAAAATTATGAATCAAATCAGAAATGCTACCAATTACCAGTGTACCGCTTACTCAAAATCATAGAACAAAGTACACCTAATGTGCACCCAAATTTAAGAACCATTTGTGCCATACATAATTAATGAACTTCATTTAAATTCTGGGTTTTGTAATCTCATTTGTGCACTTCCACATAAATAGGCTTCATGCGCTGAAATACCCAGGTGTACTGCCTAAACACCCAATATGTATCAATAAATGGTACTATGTGTGGAAGTGACTGTTATCTGCCAATGATCTGATAACATGGCATCAGCACCACTTTCAAATATTCATTTTGATAGATTTACAGATCAGACCATTGCTAACTATGAACTGAGTGGTACCTCAGTGAGCATATCTCTGTTTCTGTATTTTTCAGGCTATTTCCATGTGTGAACAGCTCTGAGCCCACTGCTGTTCATACTGGTGATGGACTACATTAGCAAACAGGTTGGAGGGGAGGGATCAACAAAGCTGCTGTATGCAGATGATGTGTCAGTGCAGGCAGACTCTGAGCTAGAACTTCAGCAAAGGACATGAGAATGGAATGCAAATCTAAAGGCATATGGGATGAAACTAAGCACAGATAAGATGGTGATAATGGCAGCAAACTGAGGAAATCAGAAGAAGCTGAGAATAGAGATAGAAGGGAAGATAGTGGAACAGGTAAACAGCTTCAAGTATCTGGGAGGGGTGGTTGAGGAGGTGGGTAGTTTGAATGAAGAGGTCAAAGCTAGAATCAGAGGGATTGCAGCCAACTGACATAGAGTATCAGGTATAGTCTATGACAGAAGAGTGGCAAAGAAGCTGAAAAGTAAGGTGTACAAGACAGTGGTGTGGCCAGTACTATTGTATGGTACAGAAACCTGTGCAGTAAAGGCAGAACAGTTGAAGAAGCTAGAGGTGATGGAAATGAAGTGCCTGAGAAAGGTGGTAGGATGCACACTGTGGGACAGATGAAGAAATTAGGACATAAGAGCAGAAGCCAAAGTAGCTCCAATTGCAGAAAAGATCAAAGAAAACAGATTACGATGGTTTGGGCACATGTGTAGAAAAGCAGAAGACAATCTGGTGAGGAAGATTTGGGACAGACAGGAAGAAGGTAAGAGGAAGCGGGAACGTCCAGCAAAAAGGTAGACGGATTATGTCAAGGAAGATCTGTGACAGTCAGGCATGAGTATTAAAGAAGACAGGAGTGTGGCACTGAATCGAGAGAGTTAGTGACAGTTAACATGATACCCCGACCCCATGTAGAAAAAAAATGGGAAAAAAGGGGGCTGATGATGATGATTCCATTTGAAGACCATGATCGCTACTTTGATGAAGCTGAGATGTGTCCATGCACCCAAATGGAAAGATGAGGAGAACACTCAGATGTTGACCACGTATACCAGAGTGGAGCAGTGAATGAGTGACAGAACCGGGAACTTCACCATGATAAGCATATGGAACGGGATCATGAGGGAGGCCTGGAGATGGACAATGATCTACTGCACTGGACTGCAGGTTTACCACTGCTATGTTGACCTGCATTGGAGGGATGCAGAGGAGCTTTGATGGATGGTCATCAAGGTGTGGATGCAGCCTGTAGATCCATACAATAAGTGTGACTATCCTACATATGCTTGAGCATTCTTATGGAATTGATATATGTATGTGTGTGTGTGTGTGTGTGTGTGTGTGTGTGTGTGTGTGTGTGTGTGTGTGTGTGTGTGTGTGTGTGTGTGTGTGTGTGTCTGCGTGTGTGTGTGTGTGTGTGTGTGTGTGTGTGTGTGTGGGCATGTATGTGTATATCCCCACTGTGCCGTGATCTACAAGAACAACCTCAGTCCATTTACACTGATCAATTTTTTCATGAAATGCATTTTTGAATCAATGCACTTTCAGAAAAAAGGGATCGCCTAACTGCGTTTTGAAGAAATGTAATTTCGTTGGGTCAAGGTAGACCCATATATATATATATATATATATATATATATATATATATATATATATATATATATATATATATATATATATATATATATATATATATATATATGTATGTGTGTGTGTGTGTGTGTGTGTGTCTGTTCCGTATATATTAGAAAAGTGTTTTTATAAACATTGAGTAGCTGCTGTGACAATTAGCCTTTGGGGATAATTAAGTGGATATGGTAACTGCTGTTTTTATAAGGGTATGTTAAATTTCCATGCTGTTTATTTAATAATGTTTATAATATCCATAATTATGAGCTTTGTAGATGTACATATGTTTTACAACATCATTTTCTGCTTTTTGTTGGAACTTGAAACTTGGAACTAGGGCCTTCAGTGGTGAGTTGTCCAGATGTGAATGTGGAAAAGGAGGCTGAAACCTGTCTGCCAGTGCGAATCATTTGGAAATATATTGTTTTTATTAGGTCAGAGATCTGAAATTTTTTTTGTGAATTGAGGATGATGTCTGGATGGTGCTGGTGATGGTAAATGAAGGATTGTTTGACTGATTGTGACCATTTGGGTTTGCAAGTGGCAGTGGTTGTGAGGACTGCATGGTCGGAAGATCTGGAGTGGGACTAGGATTTGTTGGTGCTGGAGTGGAGATGTGGCAGATTGTAGCTTCTGTGCTTTTGGTTGGACTGGGACTTGGATGCTTCTGGTGCTGGAGAGAGAGGCAGTGGTTGAAGCTTCTGTGCCTGAGGCTGGTCTGGAACTTGGTTGTAGCCGGTGCTGGAGTGGGAGATGCAGTGGTTGAAGTCTCTGTGCCTTTAGTGGCTTGTTTGTGTTTTATGTTCAGCTTGGAGGAACGTAATTTCATTCAGCTATGCACTTGTGTGTGGTTGAATGACAATAAAGGTATTTTTGACTTTTTTGACTTTTACATTTCACACAAACACTCTCCTTGTGTATCACTGATGCATGTAGCTCCTAGGCCATGGATGACTGTAAATTTCATAGTTTTCCATTACAGTACCACAGTATCGCCTATTACACCATTATACATTGGAATGAAATGTCATACATAACTTCTTTAATTCATTCCTCCTAATAAATTGAACAGTCACTTTTATTGAAGACATAAAGGAATGCCTGTCCCACCGATAGCACATATGTTTTTAGTTATTTGTTGATAGCTGTTATTTACAATAAAATGTCTAATAAGTGTTTGTACATTCAATCACAGTTATAGTATAGGTTTACTGACACTTGTACTGATAGACATCCATGTGCACAACCTGCTACATTTATTAAGCTGTAGTGTTATATTTTATTTTATTTACTTATTTATTTGTCATTTGTTAACCAGGTTGGTCCAGCTGACCCAAAGGCCTGCCTTTAGTGGAGACCTGAGGAGAAAAGCTCCAAATAATTCAAGACATTGTCATACATGAAACTCTAAAAACAAGAGAAAATTACATAGTTATATCACACATTCATAAAGTTGGAAAACTTACTTAGTTCATAGGTTCATAGGTTCATAGGTTGGTACTAGGCTATCAGCCCTAGGGCCTATACAAGCCTAGCCATAATAATTCCCTGGCTATTTCTTCCCACATTATTTACTTTCCTGGACCCCTGTCTAGCAGGGTGACTGACGTGATCCCTGGGGTGAATTTCCTTAGTTGCAGTGTTATACATATTTACAATAACAGAGGTTACATGTAAAGTGTACACAAAGGTAAAAATGAAACATCAGCTTTAATATAATGCTAGTAGGTCATTTATTATAGAGAACAGGTCTAGTTTGGTACTGAAAATGTGTTAGTGCTGCAAATGAGCAGAGAGTATGGGAAGCAGAAAGCTGAACATATTGGAGTAGAGAGGGGTATAGGGAGGGATTAAGTAGAAGGCTGAAATGATATTGAGTAGAGAGGGGAATAGAGAGGGGGGATTAAGTAGGGTTTTTAGTATGCATTATTACATGTCACTGGTGTGTGCATGTGTATTGACCTTGATTTCATGTACACTCCATTTAAGACACTGACAGTCATGTATACACATCTATACTTGTGTGTTGCCTTTGACATCACATCGCATATGTGTGTACCGTATATGCATTCCATTACATATTTGTTTGTGTTGTGTATACCTACTTGTGCATATAGCAGCCATTTTGCTGCTTTTTATGCAGTACTTCTGTTTGTCACTGTACGTGGTTGTTTGCCTTTCACATGCATGGTTGTAGGTTTGGCTCTGTCCTCTGCTGGAGTTATCTAGCACTGTTAGACCTGCATTTGCTCACCTGTGATGTTGCTTGGCTTACACATGCACTGTTAATGGACTACTTAGATATGTGTTTATTTATCCAATTTGTGTGATCCTAATTTATTACCTTTCAACACACATCTACCATTGGTCATACACATCCAGGTATAACTGCCACAACAGTTTGCAACATGTCATAACATGATAGTGCATAGATAGATATGTTTTTTCTGTATTTCACCATAGCTGGTATGCATCCCCACCCTGTTTCACAACTTTCCATTGCCAGTGTTGTAGAGTGTGCCATATGTGCAACTTACTGTTTTTGCCAACCTTTGTCTATCATGTGTTGCGATATTTGTTCTTTGGGTAAACCTGCTGTGATGGCCTTCTACTCCACTTTCCATATCTTTACCTTTCTTTCAGTTCTTAAAAAAATGGGGCCTATTCTCATCAAAAAACAAAATGCCCCTCAGATTTTGCTGTATTAACATCCCTCTTGTTTGTCCCTGTTCTTCACCCATACCCCACATCTCCTTTTCTATCTCCCACTTTCTTTTGGTGTGTGCATTATTTGTGTCCCCCACACAAGTGTCAAACCCGTTGTTAGTAAGTGTTAGCTGTGGCTATATGCTCTTCACTTGAATTCATTTTTTTACTAGAAATGTTATGGATTCTATCAGAATCTGTATGCGCAAGCAAGCATATTTTATTAGTACACAGTCTTACGGAAATATCAGTAGTTGTCTCTGAGTTTACTGCAAAGATTGCTGACAATGTATATTACAAATGGAATTCCAGCTTTGAAGCAAATATTTTTTGTTAGTGAATGAATTATGGAAATATCTGTAGTTGTCTGTAATGTCTCTGGCTAAATTTGTGAAAATTTGTGTTATGAATGCCATGCAGCTTAAACTGGGATAGTTGGTACTCCTTTCTTTTTAGCAATAGTCACACTAAGCATTATACCAACCCTCAACCTTTTGTTTTATTTTTGCTGCATCATAATGGAGTCAGTTATATTCTGTAATTGTTCTTAGCCTTACTGGGCAGATTCTGTGTTTTATACACACACACACACACACACACACATATATATATATATATATATATATATATATATATATATATATATATATATATATATATATATGTTGTTGTTGTGTCTTTCGGCTTTTCCCGGTTAGGGGTTGCCACAGCGGAACTCCGGTTCGCTAATGATTGGCAGTAGATTTTTTACGTGCCGAGTTGCCATCCCTGACGCACAACCTTCAACGAAGGCATGCCCATTCACGCATGTCTCCACACAGAAGATGCTCTAGCTGAGAATCGAACAGGACAACGTCTTACTGTGAGCTGACAATGCTACCGCAGCACCACCACTGCAGTATATATATATATATATATATATATATATATATATATATAGATATATATATATATATATATATATATATATATATATATATATTGTGTGTGTGTGTGTGAGTGTGTGTGTGTGCGTGTGTGTATGTGTGTGTATATCTATTAGGATGCTTGAATTGTGATCATCTTTCTGTAACTTTGTTAGTGCATGATGCTCTTTAACACCCATTTCTCATTACTTACAGATTACTTGCAGATTTGTTTAGTGTGTTTTTGATACTGCGATACTCCATTGCGAGCTAAGAATTTCATGTGTTAGCACCTCTCAGATTTTCACAGAATGGGCAGCTTTTTGCCTTGTATTTTTGGTCTGTTCCTCATGAATTTTTGATTTTCTGGCAAATGACTGAGAAATCATTGAGGATGGAAATCAGAAAATAATGACAGACATTTGAGTTTCAGACTTCATACCCTTCAGAAAATTCATGCGAATGGAAAGCCTGCTAACTTCTATCAACTTTCTAGGATTATAGGAGTAACACTTAAAATTATCCCTATTTTGGGGCCTTTGTCCCCCATTATTTATGGCTTTGTCCAGATTTCTTGCTCAAAGAGGTTGAGAGGTATGTGTGGTACATTTACATATTACAATGTTATTCACAAGTTTAGTGCTAATATCAGCATAATGCACCTTAATCTGTGAATTTTACAGAATCCAATGTGGATAAAAAAAGTAATATTTTGTTTAAATGAGTGTTTAGAAAAAATAGGGATCATATTTAACAAAGAGAAATGTAAAGGATTAGGAGATGTGATTAAAATAGGGAAAATATGTTTTGCAGTGAATGAAATCTGTCTTAGGTATAAAATATGGGAATACGAATATAAGTAGAACATCATTGGAAAAAAAATAATAGAAGCATTAAAAGTAATTTGCTTTTCCTGGAAAACATAAATATTATCATTTAGGAAAAAGGTTCATTTGATAAATTCAGTTTCAGTGGAAAAAATAACATATTTAGCAAGTGGTATTCCATAAAAAGAATTGTTGCAGGTAACCTTTTCATTCATATGGGGTTCTAGAATGAATCTAGTAAAAAAGAAGAATTTTTTATGTAAATAAAGAAGAAGCAGGTTTACGGTTAATTAACCCAGTGGGATATGTTGCTTCACTAAATTTATAAAAAGTGTTAAAGTGAATAAATGAAAAAGATGAAACAATGTTTAAATGTAAGTATGACAATTTTGGGGATATGATAAAAATGAGCAAAAGAGAAAAAGAATGCATAAATGAAGAGATGAAATGTCATCAAGAAAAATATTAATGTGGGAAATAAAAGTTGATTAAATGGAAAAGGAGAGAAAAGTATGGTTCAAAAATATAATGATACAATATTATTTTGTTAAACCATGGGAAAAGTTAGCAGAAGGCAACATTGAAGCTATAAAAATAAAAAGAAATAAATGGCACAATAAAAAATAGAATGTAACGATTTTTTTGTTGTAAAAGATAAATTACCTGTGAAACAAAACATTCCATATAAAAAAGTAAAAGAATATGCCTACAATCTGGGGATGAGGAGACTACCAAACGTGTTTTTGAAATGCAATAGAGTAGTAAAAAAGTATGGGAAAAGTTATGTAAAGAAAATTCCTTTGAAGATATGAAAGAAGTGGGTAAGATAAACATGGAGATGATTAAATATGGGTATTATAAGAACAGAAGTACAGAATATATCAAAAGAATAGACAAAAAATGTTTATGTTATATGGGTTATATGGAATGAAAGGATAAATACAATTATGTTAAAGGGAAAATGGATTTTGGTAGTAATATTGAGTAAAATCAGATGGTGGCTATGGAAGAAGGAGTGGGGGTCTAATAAGGATACAATTTTGACATGACAAAGTTTGAATGTGTAATAAGTAAAAGAGGGAAATGGAAAAATGTACATTTGTAAACAATGTACCTGAGATAAGACCAACTCAAACATTTGGCGCCTCCATTAAACATCTCTTTTGAAGAATGACATTGTCAGGAGTGCACCTCACACCTTATACCATACTGTAGTGTCAGCAATCAAACACCCTCATGTGAGAGTTGAACCCACAGTGTTTTGTATCAAAAGTAAGTATACTACCAGTTGTGCCACAGACACAGCTGAAGCAACAGATGTAACTATTTATATAATACACTAATGTATGAACCCTCCCACCATGTCAGAAGTCCATGTAGACCTAGCCAAGGTAAGTTGAGCACCCCACAGCCAAGCATTGCAAAGATCTGCTTTGCAACCTTAACTTTGAATTCTCACAGAACAATAACTATCTTAACTGTTTTCTTTTTCTGAAAAGTGTAAAAACACCATCTCCCTCATCAACTACACTGCAGTTAAAGTGAATAGTACAAATTTCAGTCCACATACAACACCCTGCATTTATATTACACAATTAGTTTTCAGAAACTTCCATAAATAAATAAATAAATAAATATATAAATAACTAAATAAATAAATCAGTTAGCTACATTCTTCTAAAAAAATTGAGAGTCCGGCTTCATCTGCTGGTTTTGTGATAATTCTTGTAAAAGTTGTGTGGACATACTTGTGATCCATTAGCACAGAATAAGGAGGGAGGGTCTTTATTCTAAGGAGGGTTGCAAGGCTAAGACAGAAAGATAAAGAAGATAATCAGGCACCCTTCATAAGGGATGCCAGCAACAACCTGCTCACCAGTCCACAGGACATCAAAGACAGATGGAAGGAGTATTTCCAACAGCTTCTGGGTCATGAAAACCCCACAGAAGTGCTGTACTCCCCCGAAACAGCCTATGATGAGAGAAGAAGAGGAGCCCACCCTAGAAGAAGTAAGAATAGCTCTAAGGAAGATGAAGTCAGGGAAAGCAGGAGGCTCAGGTGAGGTCACAGCAGATATGATAAAGATGCTGGGTGAAATGGGGAGAAATGGCTCCTGAGGCTACTTATAGCAGTGTGGAGACAAAGGTGCATCCCAGATGACTGGAGAATAAGCATACGCATGCCAGTGTTAAAGAGCAAAGGGGACATCCACAACTGTGGGCAATACAGAGGCATTGATCTCCTGTCACATTGCATGAAAGTTCTGGAGAGGGTGATTGATAAATGGATACGCAGGTAGTAGAATGTAAGATGGGAGATGAGCAGTTCAGATTCAGATCAGGATATAGCACAACTGACTTGATGTTTGCAGTGAGACAGATAGTTGAGAAGAAACTAGAGATGAGAAAAGAGTCCAGCTGGGCATTCCTAGACTTTTATTTATTTATTTATTTATTTATTTATATTTGTTGACCGGGAGTGTCCAACTGGACGTAGGTCCATTTTCAGCAGCGGCCCGGGGAGAAAAGCTCCACAGTTAAAATAAACAGACAGTAGTTACATTGGATTACATAGGGATTAACAATTTACATAGCAATTACTTACAACATATTTTAAGTACTAGGCTTATGAGCATCTGAGCTTGCTATAATCAAGGTAGTTAGTGGAGTGGAAAGAAAGGTAGTGGTTGGATGGTGTGGGTGATATTAGAGTGGAAGTTGCAAGGGCATAGCCAGCATGTTTTTAGGTGCGCTTTTAGTAAAGTTTTGAAGTGGGTGCATGATGGTATGGAGGTAATTGTGAGTGGGAGTGAGTTCCATAATTTGGCTATGGTGCAAGAGAATAGTGCTTCATCAGCAGAGTTATTGGCTTTAGTGATCTGCAAGTGATTTTTGTTGCTGGATCTTAGTGGTCTGGTGGTACGATAGGGTTGGAGTAGATTCTGGAGAGATGGGGCATTTAGTGGATGGTTTACTAGTTTGTGGGCGAGTGAGAGTTGATACCATTGAAGGAGGTGAGGGAGTTCAAGCCAGCCCAGTTCAGTAAGTGAGAAACAGTGGTGACTATGTTAGGATGCCACTGTGGCGAATTTGGTGATTTTGTTGTAGCAGGTCTCTAGCTTGTTTAGATCGCATTGCCTTAGGTTGGTATATATTGGAGAGGCATAAAGTAGGGTGGAGATAAGGTGGGAATTTGCTATTGAAATATTTGCTGCTTTGATGAGAAGTTGCTTATTTCTGTATAACACTCCTTGTTTTTTGTGGACTTTTTTATGGTCATGGATATGTGAATGTCAAATTTTAGTTTCTTGTCTATTTCCACTCCTAGCAATTTGGTGTGTTCAGTTGGGTATATAGTGGTGTTGTCTTTTGCTGTGATGTTAAAGTGAGAGTTGTTTTGAGTATATTTGGTGGGTTGGAAGATGAGTAGTTTAGTTTTGTTTGGGTTGAGTATTAATTAGGCATCGGATAACCAAGTTTCAACAGAGGACAAGGCTTCCTGTGTGACTTTTTGCAGTTTGGGTAGGGACTGGGCTGAGCAGATGATGGTTGAGTCATCTGCTTATTGTATGAGTGTGCCATGTTTGGTGGCAGAGGCTAGATTATTGGTGAAAACAGAGAAGAGTAGACTTGGAGAAAGCATATGACAATGTTCCAAGAAAGCTGATTTGGACAGTACTACAGTAGTTCAATGTCCCAGAAACATTAGTAGAATTAGTGCAGGCTATGTACAAGGACCAAATGACTCAAGTAAGAACAGTGTTCAGTCTCACAGAGGGGTTGCGCGTGGAAGTGGTTGTGCACCAGGGTTCAGCTCTGAGCCCACTGCTATTCAAACTGGTGATGAACTACATTAGCAAACAGGTCAGAGGGGACAGATCAACAAAGTTATTGTTTGCAGACAATGTGGCAACACAGGCAGACTCTGAGCAAGAACTTCAGCAAAGAACAGGAGAATGGAAGGCAAAACTGAAGGCACATGGGATGAAACCAAGCACTGATAAGACAGTGGTAATGGCAGCAAATTGGGGAAATCCAAAGAAGCTGAGAATTGAGATAGGAAGACAGTGGAAAAGGTAAATAACTTTAAGTACCTGGGAGGGGTGGTTGAGGAGAAAGGAAGTCTGAATGAAGAGATCAAAGTTATAATCAGAGAGGCTGTAGCCAATTGTCATAGATACTTGGGTGTACATGAGAGAAGAATGCCAAAGAAGTTGCAAAGCAAGATATATAAGACAGTGGTGTGATCAGTAGTACTGTATGGCAGAGCAGATGAGGAAATTAGAAGTGATAAACATGAAGTGCCTGAGAAGGGTGGTAGGATGCACACTGTGGGACAGACGAAGAAATGAAGACATAAGAGCAGAAGCCAAACTAGCTCCAATTGCAGGAAAAATCAGAGAGAACAGACTACAGTGGTTTGGATGCATGTGCAGTAAAGCAGAAGACAATCTGCTGAAGAAGATTTGGGACAGAGAGGAAGAAGGTAAGAGTAAACAAGGATGCCTAGCAAAGAGGTGGATGGATTGTGTGATATAATATCTGTGACAGTCGGGCATGAATTTTGAAGAAGTTAGGAGTGTGACATTGAATCGAGAGAGAGATGGCAACAGTTAATAAGATACCCCTACCCCATGTAGAGAATGGGAAAAGGGGGGGGGGTGATGATGATGATGATGATAAAGGAGGGTGGGTCTGCAAATAGCTGTTCTCGCCATTCCCCTAGGCTGTGATGTCAGTATTCAATATATATGCAGCAAATTCCATCAAATGGGCAGACTTGTATTAATGCCCTCTTTAGATGTAAAAAAGGTACCATGGGAATTTTATGAAGGACATGAGTTGAGGTCAAGGAACATAATGCAGGCTGTCATTCAGGGAGTGTGCATGGGGAGGGACATCAGCACACTCAGCATAAGCAACTTCAGTGCATATGGGGTAAATTGCTGATGACAGTGTCACTCTTCTAGAAATGTTCCTCTTCTAGTTGTGGCTTGAGCTTGTCTTCGTATTGTCCCATGCAGTCACTTGCAGATCTCCATGCCAATGTTTAGACAACCACTATCCTCCACATCAAGAAAAAAATCTTGAAGTTAGGCAGTCTCAGTGGTGAGCAATATGTTCCTAATATTATAAAAAAGACAGCGAAGTCCTGTTGAGTGGTACTTTGATGTACCAGCATGGAAAATATGTGAATTAGAAAAAGACAAAAAGAAAAAAAAATGGTTACGCTTATGAAACATAATTATGTTCAGCAGTGCAGGAGAAAGGGAAGAGGATCCCAATATGAGGCCCCAATGGTTGTATACATTAAGATATTAGAAAACAATTAAATCTTTTAACAAATTAGGAGTTCAAGCTAGGGGAGAAAGCTTAATGTTTCACACTGCTGTGGTGTTGCCGAGGGCAGATTGAATGTGAATAAAGCACTATGACAGCTTTATGAGGAAAGATCATGGGATGTTTGGAATGTTAAGGTGCTACATGGAATTGTTTAGTTATTTGAAGAATTCTTTTATTTTCTGATTTACTAGGTAAATGTTTAATATTTCACTGCTTGTAAACTTCAGTGATTAAAAAGGTAAGCCTATTTAAATCATATCAATAGAAGCAAGTGATATTATTGTCATTGCATCAATTTTTATATGTGAATTGCATGGCTGTTTTGACTCTTTTACCACTTTCATGTTGTAGTTTTCCTGTTTTCCTTTTTTTTCTTTTTGCGCCTCCCTTCCTTCATATTCACTTTAACATGAGCAATGCTTATTTCAAAGTAAAGTAATTTTAGAACTGGTACAATAATGATTACAATATCACAGGTTATGGTAAGACCTTATATTCATCTTTTATTTTATCATACTTAAGATCAGTCTTTGGAATCCTTTAGTGCTCCTTATATATTCTTTTTGTGTTAATTTGACAACTTGATAGAAACCAGACGATGGATAAAACATTATGTAGAAAATTCTGTGAGTCTATACTGGAATTTCAACTCTTTTTTTTTGTTCTTTCTTTTGTACCTGGATCACTAAGTAAAGGCTCAGAGATATAAGGTCTTTTGAATTTAGTTACCTGCCATCCATTTAATTCTAATATGAAATTATCTTTTCATTTTGGAATTGTTCAACTGCTTTCTCCAATGAAATAAAACAAGTGTTTTTTAAAGTTGCTCATTTTTTAACTCTGCATAAACGATAGGTGTTAATGTGCATGCTTTTAAATATCTCACTCAGAGACGAGAGCCTCTTTGTTTATGTAGAAACAAATACCATCTCACCTGCTTATATTCTTTCCCAACCACAGTGGTGGTTATATCCAGGCAGAATGGGGTACTAAATTTCACTATAACTTAGCAGGGACTTTTGAGATGGTAAAAAGTGTGGGGATATGATGAATTTGCTTCCTCTGTCTGTCTGTCTGTCTGTCTCCCTCTCTCTGGACAAATGGCTGTGCTCTGATGCAGGAAAAGGGCTGTAAGGAACCATTTAATCTGGTGTTCTTCCACACTGACTCCTTCTTTTTCTTCAGTGACTCCAGGGGTCTTTTTATGTTGTAGCTCCATCTTTCTGTTCACATACTTTCTTCCTGAAGCTAATGATTTTAGTTCATAAGGAAGCCAAGTTCAATTTATGTGTCTTGGACTCCAGAGTACCTAGCTACCACAGATATTTCAATGTGTGAGAGTTTGTTTTGGCATTGTCATACAAGGGACTTAACTTCATACTGAGAAGTGATAGATAGTTTCAGATCTTTTAACTGTTTGTTAAATCCAAAGCTACTTGATTCATAGACCTGAATAAAATACTTTGTTGCTTACTTCACAAGTCTAATACCATATTCTTGATGCAGCCATCAGAATTTCTTATTTTTTCACTTAAAGAGATTTCTTATATTTTCTCTAGTGCTTCAAAAGTATTTTGTAATAGCAGATTTGCAGATATTTTAAAGGAGTTCTGAAGTTCTTTGATACAGGTTTGAAGAAGCAGTATTACATTTCTGAAAAAAAGAGGAAATAAAACACTAATAGAATGTGGAAACTGTCCTGTTTTTTCTAATACTGGGTGATAAGGTGCACCACAAGGAAGCTGCTGACCCCTTAGTGCATGCCTTTCTCTCAGAGATTAGTCATGTTTAGCCCTGTGCAATGCTTTTGTCTCAGACAATATAGTTGACAAGGACACTGTGAGTTTTCGGTGATGTCATCTCAACAATGTCATCTTCAATCTTCTGGAGTTTCGATATTTTAAGGTAGACCCATATATATATTTTTTATATATATGGGTCCCATTTACATGGTCGACATTTCATAATGTTGAAGCACATATGGCCGAGACCATATGATCGACATTTGAAATGTCGACCATGTGAAACTGGCATCACCATACAGTGCGGAATGGAAAGATTTCCATCTTCCATACTGTAGTGTGATCTCCGAGTTGGTATACCCACCGGGTGTGCAGGGGAGCATAGCCTCCCTGCTAGTAGTGTGAAGGTAAGTTATTGTTGTTTTTTTTTTTTTTTTTTTTTTTTTTTTACATGGTCAATATTTTACATACACACACACACACACACACACACACACACACACACACACACACACACACATGCACATATATATATATATATATATATATATGGTTCCCCTTCATAATATCTAATTACTGAATGCTCGAAAGTCAGTAACTCGAAATTATAAAGTCGAACCAACAAAAATCCCGAAACCCAGAAGCACGAAAACAAAAAACCCCGAACATACAGTACACATACACCACACAACACGCACACCATACAACCCACATAGCATAAACTACAAGCCCTACACTACATGTATGCAGGGTGCAAGCCACCTACACATCACACACCCCTATTTATATATTCTAACTCCAAGATTGCACTAATACACAAAAAAAAAAAAACACCACACAGACATTTTAAACTGCCTCGCACACACACAAACACATCACACATACACAGACACATCCAACACTCACACTCATACTCCCACCTCCCTACCCTAACAAACATGCACAACTTAAAAACAGACATATACACTCACTTAGTTTCACTTCTGTAAAACATCCCAACTCGCACACTTCCCATCCCGTAGCTGATATGCATAAGCACGAATTTGAGATATTTGAATTTGCGCTTATACAGATTTGCGCTTCTGCATTTTCGACTTTACAGTCTCGAATTACTGAATTTCGAGCATTCAGTAATTAATTGTGAAGGGGAACTATATATATATATATATATATATATATATATATATATATATATATATATATATATAGATTCATATCACTTCACTGAAAGACCATTTCACTGACACCCATTTCACTGAGACAAAATCACCTAAATTTAATTTCACTGAAAGTTCATTTCACCTAAAACTCATTTCACTGACAAGTAGTACTCTAAGGCAACTCAAAGTTATATGTCTTTTTCCCTGCTGTAGTGCAATCCTGGTGTTAGTATATATATATATATATATATATATATATATATATATATATATATATATATATATATATATATATAGTTAGGGGGGTGTGGGGGACACAGGTCCCCACAATGGGGGTTGTGGATGGCGTAGCCCCCCACTTAATTTGTTTTTTCTGTTGTCTGGTTTTGTTTTACATTATTTGGTAAAACCCAACTAGGTGTGAGGGCTATGCCCACCACACCCCCCCAACTATATATATTAACACCAGGATCGCAATACAGTGGGGAAAAGGACATATACCTTTGACTTGCCTTAGAGTACTACTTGTAAGTGAAATGAGTTTTAGGTGAAATGAGTTTTAGGTGATTTGGTCTCAGTGAAATGGGTGTCAATGAAATGGTCTTTCAGTGAACTGATACAAATATATATATATATATATATATATATATATATATATATTTATTTATGGGTCTACTTCAAATGATCGAAATGCCACGTCATCGAAACCCACTTTATCGAGATGACATCGCTGAAACCTCTAAACCTCGATAACCCGGAACAGCAAAACATAATCCCGGGAAAATAACCACTTGGCCACCAGGACAACAAAGCAAACAACAAAGCAAATAAAATCCACCAATGTCCCCCACAACCCTCCCAACTAAATATACCAACTCCGAGATCACACTTCAGTGGGGAAAGGTTAAGGTTCACCATGGTGACCAAGTGGTTCTTTTCCAGGGTTACTTTTTGCTGTGCCGGGTGTTCAATGTTTACCTGTTTCGGTGATGTCGTCTCAATAAAGTGGTCTTCAATGGTGTGGAGTTTCGATCTTTTCAGGTAGAACCATATATACATAGTTTCGTATATGTATAAATTCCTTTAGGTCACCAATGAAGTTTGATCAACAGTAAATCCATTCAATAAGTTCATAGGCAATGTAAATAAATGAAACACATAGGTTCATAGGTTCATAAACAGTTACTTGGCTAACAACCCTAGAGTCCTTACAAGCCTAGCCATATTTATCCTGAGTCACCCTAACTGTCAATGGTTAGGTGAGTGAATTTCACAGAGGTAAGGGTCTATGGTAGTAATATATTGACTTCCTCTGTCTAGGAGGGATATGGGCACCACTGCAAGAATTAATTTGCAGTCACCCATCCATTGATCTAGGTTGCATTTGAAAACGGTCAGGGAGGGGCTCTGTTTCACATGAATCTGGCTGCAGAGAAGTGGCAGTCTCTGGGAGATGTATTGATCTCTCCAGTATGACCTGTTCATTGTCAGAGGCTTGGTTAAGATCCCTGGAAAGAGTGATGTTGTGCAGTTTAATTTATGAATGTCTAGCATTTGCATGTATCTCACCAGACACCTGCAACAATTGGAGACACCACAGAGACTGTCTTGTAAGTCAGACACAGATCATCCCTTACCAACATTAGAAGACAGTATGCAGTAATAGGGCTTTCAGTTTTTCTGCATAATTTCTTGGTAAGAAATCTCTGTGATCTCTCCAGTTGTTGCAGGTGTCTGGTGAGGAACATTCAAAAAGGAGGATTGTATTCAGTTATTGGTCTAATGAGGGCTGAGTATAATGGAATTATAACATCCTTAGATTTAGATGTGATGACTTTATACTTATAAGATGTGCCACAGAGAAGAATTTCTTTAGTATTGTGGATACATGATAGTCAAAGTTTAGGTTGTATCAACCTGGGTAACCAGATCACGTATCAGTGAGTCTACACATGGGGGGTGTTGTCTATAATGTAATTAGCAAGGATGTCAGCTTTCCCAAAGGGAATAATAATGCATTTTTTTGCATTAAGCTTTAATTCTTGGCTTTGGCACCAATTATTTGTCTGTGTTAACCCTGTCTGCAGTATATTGACATTGGGTCTATATTATAAGATCGACGTTTGAAAACATCGAACAACATATGGTTGACACCATATGGTCAATGTCTTCAAACATCGACCTTATAAAAAGACAAAAAAAAAAGTACCCTAATGGGTTTAAGCAGGGGGGCAAGCCCCCATACACACCCACACTCCCCACTACTTAAATATACCAACTCCAAGACTGCACTACATTGCAGTAAACAGAAATCTCCCTTTACGGAGATTTCTGTTTACACACTCGAGATTCTGAGCATTCGATATTCTCGTGTCGACAATGTCAGATTTGGCATTGTTGGCTTTCGAGAATATAATATAGACCCTTGACATCACTGGGGGACTCAAGGATTGCTCCCAATTTGCAATCATCAGCAAGCTTGGCCAGCCACAGGCCATCCAAGTTTGGCTGGACTTCTGAGAAATAAATTCTGAACAGCAAGGGGCCCCAGCATAGAACCCATTGGTATGCCACTGGTGACTGGTCTTTTGCTAGAGGTAAAGTCACCCATTTTACAGTTTGTGTCCTGTCAGTGATCCAGTTGGCTACCCATTTAGTAAGGAAGGGGTTCATTCCCAATTGGGAGAGTTTCTCTATAATGGCTGAGTGGAGGATTGTGTCAAATGCCTTGGCTAGGTCAAGCTAGGCAATATCTTGGTCTTTACCCTTGTCCAGGGCCTTGGTGACTTTCTTGAAGAAGTCAGCCATGTTTAACAACATCAGACAACAGCAATCCAAATGCAAACAAACCCATTACATTTGCAATTACAAAGAACACTGAAAGCTAAATGCCCCTCCTGCAGAAACTGAATGTACTAACTCTATGATTACACTACTACTGAGACAGAGGAACCTCCCTTAACTATATAACAGTTGGACAGTTGCAGTTCAGCTGTAATATAAGGTGATCAGTTTCACCAATGACCCAAACTACCAAAAAACAGCAGTACACAATAGACGTGTGTTGCGATGAAACCAATGGCATCCATGTGTATATATCTATATCTATATCTATCTATCTATCTATCTATCTATCTATCTATCTATCTATCTATCTAGAGAGAGATAGACATACAAATGGAGTACAGTGAGAAGGATTTTATTCTTCAAATAAAAAAGGCCACAGTGATTCCCTAAATGGAGTACTGCATATAGTTTGGTGGTCATGGTTCAGGGAAAACTGCATAGTGGAAACTTTCTAGCACAAAGCAACTGAAGTGCTTGAAGGTTTCTGGGAGGTATGATGTTTAGGGAAGCTAACATTTCTGAGTCTGTATAATCTGAGAAAAGGAAAGGGAAGGGGTATGAGATAAAGTATAGAATTCTCGTTAGTGATACAATTTGGAGAGAAGATGGATAGGAAGTAAAAGTAAGGTGATGGAAAAGGGATGCAGATTCGAAACTAAAACTAAGTTATCTTAGCTTTTAAGTAATGGGTTATACAAAATGAAATAATTGCATAGTAACACATGACATTAAGGAGGCAATAAAGAAAAAATTGTACAGGTGCAATACAACGGAGTTAAGCTGTGCTTTGGAAAGGGGTTGGACAGCTCTGTAGAAGTACCCTTTAACTCATATAGGTGACAATAGCCTGAAGCTTCTATTTCTCACAGTACATGCCTTATTAAGAGAAAGCTGCTGAGAAGGATGGTGATGAAAAAAACTGGGATGGTCTATAGCAGGTATAGCTGCAGAAAAACAGGAATCTGTTATCCCTCTGAACAGACAATCGATTAAGCCTAATTTTGTAATATTCCATGAAGCTCTGAAAGTGTAAAGGTTAGATTCATGAATGAGTACAATAAGTGCAACTACTGTGTACACATTGCAGCACACAGTACACACTACAGCTCGCTATTTGTCATTCATTAAACAATTCTGCACTTAGCGTAGAGACAGGAAACAAGGGTAAATGGCAGAATATGGTAATGACAGCATAAGTAAACAAACTACATGCTAATCAGCCAGTCCAACATGGTGGTGATATTCAGGAACCTATAAAGCAACCAGGTACACATAGTGCAACCATTTGCCCTTTAATTCAGAACTCTTTGGATTACAGCTAGTTATACTAAAAAAATGTTATGGATTGTTTGTTGGCTTTATTAACCTGTATATGCAACAGGCTTTATATCAAGGTTCTGCTTCTACCAGGTCTCTGCCAAGAAGAAGAAGAAAGGTATTTACACCCCATTTGACTTAGCATGGACTGCATGACACAGAGATTATAGAGCAATACTGGATAGATAGGGAAACAGTGCAGGAAATATGCAACCTCTTTCGCCCGCAGATGAGACCCAAGTGTGGAACCCGTTTGGAAAAAAGTAGATACTTGCTTAGTCCCAAATGAAAGTAGTTATATGTCCCTAGGATGAAACATCTGATGTGTACATTAATGTCAGTAATACTGTATAACTGATGCCTGCAATATCCAGCTATGGACTTTGCACAATAATCTGCAATAAGCATTTCAGGTTCCCACACACATATGCAACCAAACGTCAATTAAAAATTTGCAAAGGGCAAGGTACAGTCATCAGAAATGGCACTGTGTGGTAGTGGTGGTGGGAATACATGAGGGTAAGCCTGACACCAGAGAAGTGAGTGCAAATTACTGAAATGGATTGCAAACGTGGAAGTTCTGCAGTATACACACTGGTGCTGTCCTCCATGTCAGAACCAACATCAACAAATCTGTGTGAACCCTCTGCTGTGGTATCAGGAATCTCTGACAGTGGACAGGAACTCCTCAATTTCTATCACTGGTAGTTTGTTAGCAGGCTGCCCTCCCCTGGAGCCATATGTTCAAGGCCATTTCGCATATTTTACATGTCAAGTACATTATTTTGGCAGTGGGCCTATGTCAGATTTTCTGATATGTTTGGCCATGGCCTCCTACACCATTTACATAGTTGAGCATCTGCCTCCAGATATGGTCATGGGAGTACTTGTCACCTCTGCCTCTTTCAAAGAGGAAAGAAATGTGTTGGCGTACTGCCTGGAAGGTAACTTCATTATCTAGTTCATAGGTTCATAGGTGTTTACTGGGCTAACAACCACAAGGGCCTTTAAGCCTAGCCATCCATCCCAAATCTCTGTCAAGTTCTGGTACCCTTTATAATTCTAAGCAGGGGCTTGGGAGGCAAAACCTTTACAAGCAGGGGCCTGGGAGATGAACCATTTACAGACTGACTGTGTCCATGTAAGACATAGGTGCCAAACCAGGGATGAGTTTCCTCTTCCCCATCCAATTGTTCAAGTTACACTTGAATTGGGTTAGTGAGGAACTCTGCTTCACATGGATGGTGAGCCTGTTCCAGAGAAGGAGTAGTCTCTGGGATATATACCTGTCACTCCAGTAGATCCTTTGTATATCACAGGCAAGGTTTAAGTCTTTAGAATGGGTAATTATGGTGCTGTTTGTTTTGTGGATATACAGACAGCCCATCAAAGTGGGGTCTGAGAATGCCTTATAAGCCAGGCATATATCTCCCCTCAACAACCTGTAGGAGACAGGATACAGGGTTAGGGCCTTGAGGTGGCCTGCACAGGGCACGTTACTTATGCCCTATATTCTTTTAATGTGGAACCTGTTTGGATGTTCCAGCTGTTGGATATGCCTGGTTAGGGATATACCAAAGAGGGTATTGTGCACAGGGATAGGTCTGATGTATGATATTTTACACTGTGCAGATGTCTTGGGCACCATGAGCCTGTATGAGCTGAAACATAAAAGAAACACAGAGTACACAATTAAGACACAAGTGATTGTTAACAAAACAGATGTACAAAATAATTAAAGAAATAAAGCTCCACCTCCCTTAAAAAAAGTAAAGGAAATGAAAATCAAATGTACAGCTTATGTACAGAGGACAACAGATGTGTAACTCTGTAGTACATTGCAGCATTAACCAAGGCAATGTGCACTTTTACATTGCAAATGGCTAATATTGTTCTTGTTTGTCCAGTTGTGTGTAGGGCAGCAAGTTATATATCACAGTCCTAACACATTTTATGGGCTACAGACATCAAAGCTGTGACCTTGCAAGTGAGTGGTATAACACTATTCTGCAATACGATCAAATGGGCTTGGAACATTTTTCATAATGTTATGTTGCATTCTTTAAAAACATTTATAATGGGAAAAAAACAACTGATATACATGCCTATGTCACCAGCAAGAGATAAACAACAATGTGTTGTGAAATGTAATCCATCATTAAGGTTGAAATACAGCCTTTTGTAAAAGAAAAAAAAACAGCAACATCCCTAGCCAATTGTGAAACTAGAAATAAGTTTTGCAAATAGCAGCACATAGCATTCTAGATCCGAACAGTCTTCCCTACCATGATACAATTTCCTTGCCTACATGATTACCTTCATATAGTGCAGATTCAGCCCTCATATGCAATGAGGTGTGAACTCATTAGCATTCATAAATTCCAAAATCTGCACTAAGAAAACTGAACGTAAACATAATGAACCAAAATAGTAAAACCAGTAAATCCTGAAGCAACCAAGTATAAGGCAGGCAAAACACATTCACTTCTCCTTGTAGTAGGCAAAAAAAAACGTTATTATTAGAAAGAGATATAAGTGCTTTTGTCTCTTGGATTTTTAATTTGAGACGTGAAAGTGAATGTGTTTTGCCTGTCTTATACTTGGTTGCTTCAGGATTTACTGAACGTAAACATAGTTTAAGGACCTACACAACTTCATGCGCATGTCCTTCCTCTGCAAGGATGAGCAGTGAGAAGTGATACTTGCTAAGGGCTTGCACGTATGAATGAGTACTCTGACTGTAGGAATAATCAGTGTTTCACAGGCTGTTCTCTTTGATGCACACTTATCTAGGGTATATCAGGGAGAAGAGACTTACACTAAATTCTGGGATTACATTCACTGAATTAGGAGAACAATATTCCTAACATCTTCATTAATTGCATATGACCACACTTTGTGCTTCTGAATAGCAATTCTACTGCAATGCTAAGAATGTACTTTACTCATTGACACACTTGTCAATAGCAATGCAAAGGAGAGATCATTGTTGATAGAAAATCATAGATAAGGGAATGCTGCTCACAAAATAAAGAGAGGAAAACAGCTAAAGTGCTGCAAATATTTGTTTTATAGTCTGTGAGGAAATATCTGCCTAACTGCTAAGATCATATTCTTCTACACATCTTCTGGCAAATTACAAAGGACAACTTTCAGAGCTTATTTCTGTTTTAATTTTAATGTGAGCTGATAAAGTCTCACATCTTATATGTAATCCACTTTTTCTTCTTGCTCTCATATGTCTGTGTCAAATACTGACAGTAATCTCAATTATGTGCTGTTATTTTACTGATTTCAAGGTTGAAATCCAGCAAGGGTAAACTTTGTGTGAATGTACTAATGTTTAAGGTGTTCAGATTGAAATATTTTATATAATTTGTTTTTTCCCCTAAATCCTTTGTGCACAGTTTGGTCTCATTCACTCTTGACTGCCAACATTCCCTATCAGTGAGAAACTGAAAATTTTAATTACGGATGCCATCAGTAGCACAATTGGGACTGGTGCCAGTGTGCTTATATCAGCACTCTGGACAGTACTAAGTGAAGAAAGTCCACCTATCAGCTGACTATCTTTTGTGGCACAAGGTGTAAGCAATGTGAGCTTAGAGAAACAGCTTTCATAATGTAGTGTTAAAACCCAGTTTACAGATATTTTTCATGACTGGCTACAGAATAAATACTAGCAAACAATGTTGTATATCATATGAACAGGTAAAGTATGTTATAAGTGTTAAAACTCTTACCTGTAGTCTCTGTGAATTGATGTTACAAATGTGTTGCTGTTGTAACCTCATCTCTTCTCATTATTAATAACAATATGTGCTGTGGATGTTTTGGCGCTTGACATTTTGTAGAGTTTGCCAACCCAAAAACTGTAACACGAGTTATGTGAACATATTTGTCATATTTAATGGAGAACTTATCCATATTTCACAAGTATTCATCATAACAGTTATACAATATATTCTAAACTTTGATGTCTTGAGTAATTGTATGTACTGTGACCCCCTGTCATTCTCTGTGTCCCCTTTCAGAACAATTTCTATTACATGAAAGCCTGATGATGTGTATCCTAAATGCTACTTGTGATGCTGCAAGCAGGTGTTAAAAGGTTGATTGTGTCATGCTAATGGTATAAAAGCATTGTTCCTTGCTACGTATAGCCATTAAATGTGTTACTTCACAATATGCTCTAAGTTTTTCCTTCTGCATTTGTGGTCCACTTTGCAGTGTGCAAACAGAGTTTACTCCCTAAGGGAAAGAGTGATATGTTTAATTTGGGCTGCCTTCTGTATAGCAAATGAGCCTGGAGCTGGTTTGTGGCCATCAACACTTGGATTATACTCACTGAAGGAAAAACCACTATATGCTCATCCTTGCAGAAGAAGGACATGAGCATGAAGTCGTGTAGGTCCTTACACTAAGTTTACATTTGTTTTACTTAGTGCAGATTTTGGAATTCATGAATGCTAATGAGTTCACACCTCTGTGCATATGAAGGCTGAATCTCCACTATATGAAGGTAATCCTTTAGGCAAGGAAATCGTATTGTGGTAGGGAAGACTGTATGGAAACTTTCCAGGTTGCAAAAGTTGTAATTGCAGTTATCTTAGAGAAAAAGAACACCTGATGCAGGTTTCAAATCCAGTTTACAGATAATTTTATAGAGGTGGTCAGAATGCTATTTGCCACAACATTTTGATTAGAAATATAATAATAAATACAGGTAGATATCATAACTATGTTTAATGTGACAAATGTATCATTACTGCTTGCTACACAAATCCAATATAATGTGTGCAAATTATGTAAACATAACACTGACATTAACATTAGAATGCGTATGTACATGTATGATACGCACAATATTTTTCTTATAATTATTATGTGTTATAACATATCATACATATGTATGTATGTAACCTAAACCACCATGAGTTACTCAGGTTATGCAACTGGATGCATCTGAAATTTTAGTAAACACAAATACTGCCTTTTACACAGAAATGCAGTTCCATGACTAAGTAAATTCACAGATATACAGGCATATCTGAAATATATCTCCAGTCCTTATTACATTACTATACCTCCGATTGCCATGTTAAAAAGAAAAGACTCCTGTGGTACTAACTGTTCATAAGCAAAGTTTGACATTTTATCATTTTTTTTCTTATTGGTTTGAGTTCCAGGTGGTACTACTTAATCTTACCAGTGTGCAACTTCCAACAAGCCAATATGTCACAAGCCATACCATTTTGCCTCCTACCAGCCATAATTATAACAAACAGTATAAAGCATGTGCATGTCATTGTTCAACACTGGAACAAATGTCAATAGACTGAGTGCCACACATGGTCAAATCTTGCTGCCATATTTTACACCTTCTGTGCTTTATGATGTACTCAGTGCCAATGTGTCTGCCAAGTCATTCTCTGCTTTCAGATGTGCAAATACAGCTGGCAAAGCTGTGTGTCTTTGTAAAAAATCTGTTACAAGTCAGATCTGAATTGGGTGCCAGTTCAGTCCCATATTTCCAGCTTGACTGCTGCAGACATCGCTGGTGATAGTAGAGATGATATTCCATTTAGAGCACAAAGGTGGAGTGCTGAGAACTGCACAATTTCTGTGGCACTCTTCATAATGTGCTATAGTCAGGGTATCCTACAGGGGGACTATACCAGGTCTCAATATAAGGTTGAGGTTTGGGATAGCTTGGCCAAGGCTGTCTCCAGTGGAACTGGTATCCTATACACTGGGGAAAAATGTGACATGAAGAAATGCAAAAAGGATTTCCTGAGCCAGTCAGACGATGATATATATATATATATATATATATATATATATATATATATATATATATATATATATATATATATATATACACACACACACACACACACACACACACACACACACACACACACACACAAATATATATATTTTTTTCTGTATTGTATAGTTGTAACAGAGGTAGGAAAAAACATGAGGTGCATCAGAAGATACTAACTCACCTCAGAGACCCAGTGGAACCACCACAGGCAGCATAGATACCTACCACATTTCAGTCACAACCTGCCCACATTGACTCCACAACACCTGCTCTACTTGCTCCACCTATATCAGGTAGCTCTGCCTCAAATGCTGGGGCAGTGCTACCCTTCAGGAGCAGTAGTAGTGGAGGTGGTAATTCTGCCACCCATCAGGAGCTGACAAGGCTGTTGAAAGGCATTAAGGAGAGGGGTCTTGGTGCCTGAATCCGCAGGGTTTAAAAGGTCTTACATCATGTGTATTGTCAGAAGGATGCCATGTCCAGCACTGACCCAGGCAACTGAAGCAGGAGACATTGATAACAGCCTTGATAGTGAGGAATAAATTCTCACACTTCTCAAACTGAACATGGATGCACCTATGAGGTCCCCCACCTATCCCCAGTCATTGTGCATTGTGTCTTTCCATTGCCATCCCTGTCTGTCTTCTATGTCCTGTTTGTTAAACATAACCTATACTGCCTACCTGACCATCTTTTTTGTAAGTACCCTTCCCAGCATTCCTCTCTCTATGAAAAAAAACACAAAGATGGGCACATGTCCCACAATATATATATATATATATATATATATATATATATATATATATATATATATATCTATATGTGTGTGTGTATATGCCCCGTATATAGTACTCCAGTTTGTAAGTGCCATATTAGCACACTTAATTTGGTCCAGTTAGCTATACAACATTATTCTGTTGTTACCAATCCTTGGTATGGTGACTCTCAAACATCATGAAATTCTTTGTATAGTTCTGCATTTATATTATGAAGACGTGGATAGTTATGGTGCTCTCCCATCACCCTCCTGAAAATTCTGATATTCTTTCCCCTGTGCATACCTCTCAACTGTACAGATTTTCACGAAATGACCAGAATTTTGCCTCATATTTTTGGTTAATTTTTCATAAAATCGTGGTTTTCTAACAAATTAGTGGCATGAATCTATGACTGAAGTTAGAAAGTAATAACAGACATTTGAGTTTCAGACTTCATATCCTTCAGAAAAATCCATGCTAATGCAAAAGCCATTATTCTATCAACTTTCTAAGTTTGTAAAAGAAACATTGAAAATTTGTTCCTAATTCTGGGCCTTTGTCCCCTTTTATTTAGGGCTTTGTCCAGATTTCTTGCTCTAAGAGGTTGAGAGGTATGCCCCTGTGTCCTACCACTGTTTGCCACCCCCATTTTCGCCATTGTCCTAACAACCTTTTTTTTCACACAATTAATCTTGTCAAAAAATAGAATCACACACAAGAAACATGGCCAGAAATGTCCCATTGAAAAACGTTGACTTTTTGTCTTCAGCATTTGCACATTGGTTGGCATAACGCCCCCATGCTAAACAATTCTTAGGCTGCTGGATACAACACTAAAAGCTACTATGTGGAGTGTTGAGATTATCCTCCTGTATATAGACTGATGCTTTTGCATAGTGAGTCGTGGTGGTTTTGCATCATGGGTTCAATTACAATTGCATGTCAAATTGCTTTTCATGACATTTTATATCCATATCATATGTTTAACCACAAACATCTGTATTTCCCTCTAGTTACAACATTTCATTAACACACCATTTGAATAGTGCAGAGCAATGTATTTGCAAGAACATTCCATCCCCAAAATGGAGACTTAGTGTGCCACCCTTATCCTGCTTATGTCTTAATCTTGTTTCTTTTCTCCTTCCCCTTCTTGCTCTCTATAACATGCACTTTATTGTACACAGCATGACAGACTAATAATGAGGAAATAAGTCCCTTAAATTGTGTGATTTAAAGTGCGAGCAGTATGGTTTCCTTTGTGGTGTGATGAGATAATGCTCAGATATATCAAATGATTTGTGCATACTTTCAAGGGTTCTAATCCAGGCATTAACACAGTGATATTGACTGCTTTTAATACTCTATTTAATGTTTACTGTTGTCTACATATAATTGTGTTGAGCCATCATTATCTTGCTTCTGTCAGCGGCGACTTCATCCCTGCTGCCCCCTCCCCTTATGTATCTTTTTCCTTCTGTGTCATCAGTCTTTCTCCTCTGCATGTGCACAGTGTCTGTCACCACATTTTTGCCTTCAGCTGCATTGATCTGGTCCTCTTCTTGCTACTGTGCTTAGCTACGTATAGTCAGGCTAATCATCTATTGAACAAGCTGAATAGCTGACTGTACAGCACGCAGTTGTCATGAGGGTAATGATGAGTAATACACACATTCTCCTTTTCTTCAGTCTGTTATCATTTTTGAACTTTGTGAAGTAGGTGTTCCCATGTATTGTGGTTAGATAGTACATTTTTCTTGGAATACTGTCAAGGTTCAAATCCAGATATACACCAAAGTGTTTTTGAAGGTTTGTGTAATTGTTGGCTATACATTTTCATAACAAAACAATACTGCTGCTGTATTAAAGTGCTAGCTCTCTCCTTTGAGCACTGTCTTGTACAGACCTTGCTTGAATAATTATGATGATAAAGTGAGTAGTAGCACAACACAAATATTTGCAGAAATGAAACGTAAGCTAATGTTTAGTCTGTATATACATTCCTGTCACCAACCAATGAACTCTTCCCACCTCCTTCTATGTCATTGAATAAACCTTCTTGATTAAAAATGGTTTTCATATGCCATGTTTCCATCAGTAGTAACATGCTTGATCCTTTGTGTGTTTTAGAATACACCTGTATCATACATATAAGGTGTGAAGAACACAATCTGTCATGAAAAATATGCAAATTATGACACTTGAAGCATGACCGTAACACCTATCCTATCTGTATTCCATCACATTCAGACATGGTTGCATGTTTATACTACTTATTTGCACGATGGTTGGTAATGAGCACTGTAGAGTACTGCTAATTCCCATTCTAAGTTCATCACCGCAAGATATGATTATGTGCACACTAATACTTTGGCATCAGCAGTGCAAATTAGATTTCCAGTGCTGAGCTTCAGGGAGAGAGTAAAAAATATTTACAACAAATAATTCTTTGTGTAGGTTGTTCAACTTATGTATGTATTTATTGAATTTAGAAACCAAGGTACCTGGATTTCGGATATGATGTTGACTCATTTAGGTCAGTCTGTTAATGCATGTATGTACTCCAGTGGTTACACCTGCAACCGTGTTATAATGGTGTAACCTTTCCACACATAATCACTCACTGTTATTCAGAAGTGTCATATTTAGGAAGTTTCTGTTTGTATTGTCAATGCGCATTATGCAAGCGTGAGACAAGACAACTGACAATGACACAATAGAAGTTTACTATTTGCAAGCAATCATCTTGGGATAAAATGGCATAAATTCTTGCTTGACAATCTACTGTTTTACAATTGAATTGCCACTGACAGCCCATACCATGAAACAGGTACATGTTCCTCACAGTAACACAATGCATGTACATGAATGACGATATATAAATCTTGGCAGAGAAGTATGTCATTATATGGGACAAGCACAGTGCTGTTAGATTGATCAGTCCACACATATGCATTTGTCCCAAGCAGTAGCAGATGTTTCAGTGATGATTTACTAATTACAAATGTGCATTTTCACATCATTAAAGTCTGACTTCTCCTGTATTCTCTAGATTGTGTAACTAGATAGATCGAAGTTTCAAATATCAAGTACTAATCTATGAAAAACCATCATAAATTTGTGTGTGTGAGTCTAGTAAAAGGTAAAGTAATACCTCAATGTCAAATTTGCAGTGTTCACTTCCACTCAGCTGAATAAATTTAACGTTGAACAAAGCTCCCTTTCCACTTTATTCCATTTTTAACACAAACATCCTCACCGCAGCACACTGATGAGGTCATTAAGTCAAAGGTTCACTCTCTCCCTTTAGCAATGAGATTTCTCCTGTGGCACTTGTGGATAATGCTGTCTTCCTTAGACTGTGTAAGTGAATAGGTAGTATGTTCAAATTTACAGTGGTGAACTTGTGTGAGTATGGTTCTGGTGCCATGTAACTAATGTCTCAACAGCAAATGTGTTGTATCCACTTCCACTCAGGACAATAAATTTAACTTTGCACACAGCTCCTTCTGCAGGTTATCTCACATTTACCACAACCATCCTTTCTGCAAGACACTAATGAGGTCCTCATGTAAAAAATGGACTGTCTCCCCTTAAAAGTCAGAGTTTTGTGGCACTTGCAGCTAGTACTGTGTTCCCTAGATTGTGTAACTAGATAGGTAGGAGATTGACGTCTCATAGTAGTGAACTTGTGCATGTGTGTATGTGGCTGCAGATTCAGTACATATAGCTTCCCGAACATACATGTTTGTTGTATCATTTTCCATACATGGGGGAAACTTAACCTGGACAAGTATTCCACCATCCCCGTATCCCACTTTTATCACAAACATCTTCTCTGCAGCACACTTATAAGTGCATTATCTCATGACAGTCAGACTTCTCCTGTAGCATTTGTAGCTAATCCTGTATTATCTAGATTGTGTAATCTAGATAGGAGGTTCAAACCTAACAGTAGTGAAGTTGTACATGTGGCTTTGATGTCAGGTCAGTATAGCTTCCTGAAGAGAAATGTTGTATCAACTTGCAGTCAGGGGAACATTTTAACATAGGAGAAGATGCTTTCATCCCCTTACCCCACATTTGCCACGGACATATTCTCTGCATTACACTTATGAAGTTATCTTTTCATAAGTGCATTCTCTCAAATGAAAGTCAGACTTCTCCTGTGGCACTTGTGATTAATACTGTGACCTTCAGGTTATGTAATTAGATAGGTAGGAGGTTCAAACCTCCCAGTGGTGAACTTGTGTGTATGTGGTCTTAATATTAAGTACATATAATTTCCTAAACAGACATGCTGTATCAATTTCCAGTCAAGGCAACCTTTTAACATGGGAAAGTATGCTCCTATTCCCACATCCTACTTTTACCACAAACATCTTCTTTGCATCACACTGATGAGGTCATCCTTTCATGAGTGCATTCTGTCAGCACAAAAGTCAGACTTCTCCTGTGACACTTATGGCTAATACTGTATTCTCAAGATTGTGTAATTATATAGGCAGGAGGTTCAAATCTCCCAAGTATGAACTTGTGCGTGAATCTTCAATGGCAAGTCCTCAAAACTTACTGAACAGACATGCTGTATTAACTTCCACTCAGAGGAAGATTTTAACACGGGTAAAGATTCCCCCATCTCCTTACCCCACTTTTACCACAAACATCTCTTCAACACATTGATGAGGTCATCATGACAAAGTGCACTCTTTGCCCTTACAAGTCAGTCTTCTCCTGTGGCACTTGCAACTAATTATATGGTCTATAGATTGTGTAATTAGATAGAGGATTCAAATCCATCCATGATTAGATAATGTGACTGCGTGCACCATCACATACAATTATGTCCCTGACAACATCCTTTATGTTAAACTTCCACCTAAGAGATATATTTTCCCAGCCAGAGGGCTACTCTATAAATTTGTATTTCTCCCAAGCAATACCCAGTTTTATAAACACAATTGTTACATCATGCTGTCAAAAATGAACTACATCACAGTTGTACTATGAGTTATTCTATGGCACTGGCTGTTGATACTGTGCTTTCTAGACAGTAGAATACACAAGGAGAAGATTTAAATCCAGCAATGACTGACTAATGTGCATGTTTTCATGCTGTGTAGAGAAGGTTTTTAATGCATGTAGTATGTGTAGCTGAGTAGAGTTACTGTGCACTTCAACCACCTTCATAACTTTTTAGAAGAATCCATCCATGTTTCCTCAACCCCTTTTCTCATTTTGCACATTAGGTTAGGGTGTTACTTCTCCAGTGACAATCATCTTGGGCCAAGGTTTACACCGCTTGGTGGCTAGCCCTACTGCAGTAGTTCATTCAAAACACTCACTCATGCACACACTCTCACCTACGGCCAATTTAGAGTGCCCAATCCACTTACTGCATGTCTTTGGAATGTTGGAGGAAACCAGAGCACCCGGTGGAAAGCAACATGGCTGCAGGGAGGATATTCAGACTCCACACAGAAGGCACCCCAGCCAAAAATCGAACCGGAGAACCTCTTGTTGTGAGGTGATAATGCTAACAGCTGCACCACCAAATGGTAATGTCATCAATACAAATGTGCACTGTCACAACTGAAAAACAACATCTCATGTGGTACGTGCAGTTCAGGTGGTGTTCTACACCTTGTGATCTTAGGTAGTCTGCTCATATCCAGCCATTACTCGGTAGATTCACTTGTGTCAGTATGACTGTGAATGTGCATGTAGGTATTAATTGTCACCCAGCTATCTGCTTTGTACATGCATGGCTGGGGATTTCCATTACAAGAATTATGCTCATTTTTCAGACAGAAATGTTTTATTGGACATGATAATGCCGTGGGGTGACAGTTGGCTTTCCAGTGGCATGAAAACATCAGACAATATTTTGTATGCTGTTGCCTTAGTAAGGCATTTTTTTCAAATCTGTGATTATCCACACATTGTGCATAATTGCCATTCACACGTCATAGTGACAACTTTGTGCGTCATAATGATAACTGCATTATGCATCACGTGTGTCTGGGTACATCTAGCAGCAGGCAATGTTGTGTAAGAAAGAGACATATAGCAACAGTCTTTAAAAGAAATTACTGGCAAACATATCTCTTGCAGCAATAACATGATGCCATGGCTTCAAAGACCCAAATATCTCACAATTGTAGCAACACTTGCACAGTGGTGCATTCATTCCTCATAATATGATGAAGCTTCTCTCATCACATAGTCAGGTATTCAAAGCACACATTGGCACACTTGAAGCATTATGTCCTAATGATGTTATGCATGAGCAACAGTCACAGCTGTTACAATGTGTACACGTACAGTGGGAGAAACCTCTCCCATCCCTTTTAACTCATAAAAATTCTTTGCAGTGGACTCCAACAGTTTGGTTAAAAGTTCCACTGTGGCACACATGATTCATAAACATGTCGTTAATTGGTAGACTTACATAGCTTGCTGTTAAATACCGACAAAGAGCAACATTATATAAATGTACTGACATAACACAAACAAGGTTGCATGAAATCATTATTCTCACGTCTTACTTTGGAAAAAAAAATATTTTGCAATTTACTCCCAGTGACACAGTTGATCAGTGAATGTTATGGTGTGACTGCTCTTGCAGCACATGGACTTAGTAATGACATGTATAACATATTTATACAGGTAGAGTGTGTTTCAGTTCTGGGACAATGTTGTAAAATGTCTATAGCTCTAGACAAAAAAAACTATTACTGTAACCTGCAAAATAAACATCAAAATCGACCACAAAAATTCTGGTCCAGTTTAAACAATCTTCTCCACCCAGGAAATACTACTACCCCACCCCTGCATCTACCCTCCAAAAACCTCCAGAAAATATTGCCAACACCTTCAACACATTTACAGAAACCATACAATCCCTTGCCAACCAACTAGGTCCCATTAACCTAGACCCAATTGACCCCATATCCAATACTCACCTCTCCTTTAACTTTCAACCAGTACCAACATCACTTATCCAATCCTTAATCAAGAAACTGAAACCCACCACCCTATCAGCAGACCTACTCCCCGATGAATTTCTTCAAAAGGCTGCAGACACAATAGCATATCCCATCTCAATATTAATCAACAGGACCATTTTGGAAGCATATATCCCGTCCATCTGGAAAATTTCCCATGCAATTCCTCTCCATAAAGGGGGTAACTCCACCGATCTATCAAATTACTGGCCCATTGCCATCCTGTCACCTCTGGCAAAAATTATGGAAAAATGTATCCATAAGTAACTCTTACATTACCTCAATCTGCACAATCTAGCTCCCTCTCACCATGGATTTAGACCCCACCATAGTACCACCTCAGACTTTCTATCCTTCTCTCAGACAAATCAAAATCATAATAATAATAATAATAATAATAATAATAATAATAATAATAATAATAATAATAATAATAACAATACGCTCTCCTCTGCCCTCTTTCTTGACCTGTCCAAGGCATTTGATATGGTAAACCACCAACTACTCCTTGGCACACTAAAAACTCTTGCCATAGATAGCCTGGCAATACGTTGGTTTCAGTCCTATCTAAGTGGCAGACAACAAGTTGTGCTATGGAAGGATAGCATATCCTCCCTACTGCCAATCACCCTTGAAGTTCCTCAAGGATCTATACTAGGACCACTCCTATTTTCCATCTTCATTAATGATCTTCATTCAGTCATCCCCAAAGCAACCTGCATTCAATATGCAGATGACTCTACCCTAATCTGTTCCGCCACCTTCCCAATAGAACTGCAGACCTTATCCCAAAATACTTTCAATGAAGTTAAAAAACTGGCTCACTGATCAATGTCTTCTATTAAATCCAAATAAAACAAAACTGTTACTCTTCACCCCCACCCGGAAAGTCACATTTCCAGCATTTACCATAACATCTAATAATGGCACCATCATTTTCCCAAAAGCTAATACAAAACTATTAGGTGTAATTGTTGACAATAACCTCAAGTTTGATGCTCACATCGACAAAACCGTTAAAACAGTCAATAAGAAGCTATGATCTTTATATAGGATTAAGTCATTTCTAACCCCAACTGCCAGGACAGTGATTGCCCAAACACATTTATTATCAACCCTTCTTTATGCCTCCCCAATCTATACAAATCTGAGTAAATATGACCTTAATAAACTCAATAGCTGCTACAATAACATAGCCAGATTTGCCATAGGTTCGGCATATAGAACACACCACTGTCTTAACCTATGATCCCTAGGCTGGCTAGAGTTACCCTCTCAAATCCAGTATAACCAATTAATAGTAGCCCACAAAGCCCTCTATCAGCCTGAAAGCATGCCCATACTCAAAAATATAATCACCCCTTCCAGCAACCTAAAAACCCTCCACTCTTCTGATAAAATGCTGGTACAAACTGTTAAATCCAAAAACTTAGCAGGTGAGTCATTATTTTGCAACTCTAAATCTGGAATCGACTCCCTGCCGAACTTACAGCAATTCATTCTATAATCCAATTTAAAACGTCTCTCAAAACATACCTAAAAACTCACTGGCTGTGCCCCTGTACAAACCCTGACTAAACATCTCACCATTCACTTTTCTATCTGGCTACCTGTAGAAACAGTCTTATAAAGTCTGAAACATTAACTATCTCACTTAAATGTATTGTACTACTGAATACGTTACCTTACTCAGCCTTGTACCACTAAAACTGTATATGTTCTAACAAGAAAATTAATATTGTAAAGTTTTTAAGTATGTATATATTCCAATAATTCTGTAACTTGTATCTACATGTGGAGATTTTCTCCCCGGGCCACCACTGAAAATGGACCTGTGTCTAGTCGGACTATCCCAGTTAACAAATGTAAAATAAAAATAAAATAAATAAATAAAATAAAACAATAGGGACACCTTCCTTGGCTGAGAAACATTGATATTGCACTTTTTGCACTTATCACAGCTGTGTGAATATTAACATAGTTACCTCCTTGTCATGATTCTGAAAAAGAACCAGACTGTACAAATTCTCCTCAAATGTCCTTTATTACTTCATGCATTAATTTCATGTATTTGTGACAAGATCCATTTCTTTGTCATCTGGCAGACGCAGTCAATACACAGCTCACTACAGTGTGTAGCATAATAGGCAGGGGTTTGAATATGGTAACATCTGTCTGTCAGATAACTGTATCAGACAGGAGTGGCTTAGGCAAAGGAAAAACTTATGGCACAGTCAGAGGGCAACAGTTTTAAGACATCACCCGTCAAGGTAGGGAATCCATACACATTACAGTAGGGAAGTGCCGTAAGCCCTTCAGCTGTGTTCATCATAACAGTATGACTCTTCCTGTGTGTAAATGTGTGGGTAAAATTCCAATTTGTCCGAAAGCACTGTCTAAATGACTTGCTCATGATCATACAGTAGAATAAACAGAACAAAAAAAAAGAAAAGAGAAAAAGGAAATATGTGGTCTCTCTTCTTTTTAACGTGGATGGCTTGATATCTTCATTCATCTATGGGTGTTTCTACAAATTTGTCTCAAAGACAGTTATTCTAACATGGAGTTTCTAAAATACAGTGGGAAATAAATGAGGCAGGTACATTATAGCAGGCATACCTCTTAACCTGTTAGGACAGGAAATCTGGACAAAGCCTGACATAATTAAGGGACAAAGGCCCAAAAATAAGGATACATTTTAAATATTGCTCTTATAAACTTAGAAAGTTGCTAGAATAGCAGGATTTGTGTTAGCATGCATTTTCTGAAAGCTATGAAGTCTGAAACTCAAATGTAAGTCATTGCTTACTGACTTTAATCCTTACATCAGCCCAGTGATTTGTCAAAAAACAGAGTTTTTATGAGGAACAGACCAAAAATATGAGTCAAATATCTGGACATTCTGCAAAAATCTGTGCAGTTGCGAGGTATGATTGGTCAGCAGGCGGTTTTGTGACACAGCTGATACAGCCACAGGTTTACCAAGAAACAAAGACAAGAAAAGAAATACAAACAGCCCACCCTTTCACTTCATGTTTTGTTCTCCGAGTAAGAAGTGCAATTATTTCCACTTTAGTGGATTTAATTAACTTTGAAAAGCTCAGTAGGTTTTGTTGCTAGATAATGTGAACAGAAACAGATAACACAAATTTTATAATAAATAGAAATGAGTTTGTCATTGTTTTAAATGAGGAAAATACACAATATAAATTCAGAAAGAACACAAAGTTTCTTCATATCTCAGTGTATCAGACAATGAAAAATAACTCCTTCAATTCAAGAAAATAGTTTTAATTGGAAGTCTGTATCAGTATTTTGACACAGGATCTATACATTAGAATTTTTAGAGGAATACATCCATGTCTAGTTATAAAGGAAATCATGGACGCAGAAAGGAATTGTGGAGAATATATGACAAGACAGACACCCCTAGTGATTTAGTAGCTGGCAGGCTGACAAAATAATTTGTCTATTACTTCATGTAATTGTATATCCTAGTTTTTTCAATCTTTGCAACTGTGAAATTAGTCAAGATCTGGTTAGAAATAATATGCTACATTTTATAACCACATGTGCATTTTTTATACAAAGTCATGGCAATGTTACGGTCTGGCAGTTAGTGCATGCAGTTAAGGCTATGAATTGTTAATGAGGTGCTTCCTGTAGTCTACTGTTTGCTTCTCACAGCTTCCATTTACTTACTATGTAACTCTATGCAAGTCACTTACCCAGACAGTGCTTCTGAGTAGTTCATGAAAATGAACAAGTGTCTAATACAATTAAGTGGTTAGAAAAAACAAAAAAAAAAAACAAAAAAAAAAAATATATATATATATATATATATATATATAAATATATATATATATATATATATATATATATATATATATATATATATATATATATATAGCGGGTGGACACTGGTGCAAACATTTTCTGTACCTAATTCCTTCTACATTCACCAGCAAACACAGAACACATGTTGATTTGTTAAAGCCTAATATTAATTCTTCATTGTCCATATTTTTCTTAGGAGAACATACTTATCCTGGGATTTTACAGAGCTCAGGTATAACAAATTTCAGTGGACTTGTGAAAAGAGGACCTCTAATAACCCACTGTCCATGGCTTTTAAGTTCACATCCCATTTTACAGTTATTACATACACATCAAAGATTAAACTTCACTGCTGCCGAAAATGAACCACTCTTAAACTTATAGAATTCAGAAGTTATTAGGTTGTGCTACTGGGGATTTAATTCTATTTGAAATAATGAATATGAGTAAAAGTCTTGCTTAAGTATGCTGTAAAGGGATTTAGTGATAGCTTGAAGTGATATTAAACCTTTGCATTCTTTAATTAGCATGAGTTACAGAAAGTGTTATGAGACAGAGTTTTAACAGTACATCACTCATCACATCAAAATGCATGGCTTCACAGCAAGTATCCTTTAATCGCGGAGAAATGCAACTTCATCTTTCATATACATTGGCGGTACTATTTTCTTTTTAAATTTTCACTTACAGTGAAATGCTAAATGACTAGATCTCTTGTTATTTGGAGATGGAGGCATTTCAACATTTTTGCATGAATCAACTCAAAATAGTTGTGGTTATGTTTACTAAACTGTTAAAATGTCCAAGGACTCTCAAAGTAATTTGTCAATTGCAATAGATCACTGTGGTTCTTTAACAGCTCTCTGTGCTGTCAAGAATAAAGGAAGACGAGCAGAAATGAAAGTACTCTTATGAACCATTGATTTGCAGCAAAGAAGAAAGCAGTTCTAATTCCCTCTTTGAAATACAGTAACTTAGCAATGTGACCAGCTGGAGTGGAAGCTTATGGAGAGTTATTAAAAATTCTGTTCTAACAACAGGTCAGCACACAGCAGTATCTGGAATAATGGTGTCTGTTTATGTAGCTCTAAGTTCTTCTTCTTTAACAGGTAGTTATGATGGGTGTTGTGCATTTAATGCAATTAGGACTTCACGGGGCATCTCTCAAGGCTAAATTATTTGAGACAATTTTTAGCACGTGTCTTGACATACCAGATTCATTTCTACTGCCTCTCTGTATAATAGTGGAATGTCACACTTCCCCAAATAAAAAGTAATGAAGTGCTTTGCGGGCATATTTTGTCATTAAATGTCCACTTCCATTCTCTGCAGAGAATATGTATATATATATATGTATATATACACACATACGTATATATATTTATATATATATATGTATATATATATATATATATATATATATATATATATATATTTATATATATATATATGCATATATATGCATATATACATACACACACACACACACACACACACACACATATATATATATATATATATATATATATATATATATATATATATATATATATATACTTCAGAATCTCGAAATTCTGAAGCATCGAATTTCATATGATCGATGTTTTCGAATATCGTAATTCCGAAACAAATCCAAAAAAAAAAAAAGACAACAATTTAAATGTTTCTGCAGAGAGGCATGCCCCCCTACACTCCCCACACCCCAGCTACTTAAATATTCCAACTCCAAGACTGAACTACAGTGAGGAAAAGGGAAATCTTCCATTTTTCACTGTATGCAGATCTCCATTCACAATATCGGGATTCTGAAAGTTCGATCATATGGTCTTGGCCATATGAAATTTGATCTTTCAGGATTTTAGCATTGTGAAGTGTTCCTATATATATATATATATATATATATATATATATATATATATATATATGGTTCTACCTGACATGGTCGACAGCTCATATGACTGAAAGCTCACATGGTCGACAGTTCATTTGATCAACATGAATTTGCCCCCCTCCCCAATGTTGTGCGACCTTGGAGTTGATATATATAGTTAGGGGGGGTGTGGGGGGCACAGCCCCCCACATTGGGGGGTGTGGGGGGCAAAGCCCCCCACCTAAAATTCATGTCGATCAAATGAACTGTCGACCATGTGAGCTTTCAGTCATATGAGCTGTCGACTATGTCAGGTGAACCATATATATATATATATATATATATATATATATATATATATATATATATATATATATATATATATATATATATATATGCATATATATATATATATATGTGTGTATACACACACACACACACACACACACACACACACACACACACACACATATATATATGTGTGTGTGTGTGTGTGTGTGTGTGTGTGTGTGTGTGTGTGTATGTGTGTGGACTGCATTTGATCTAAACTGTTCTTAGTCGACATCTGTTTAATCAACTGCATTTGCTTGACTAAATAGATGGTTGACGGCTGTGTGGGATGGCACATTTCTCAAGTTTGAGGAATATGCCCTTTCCCAAACATTGTATGATCTCAGAGTTAGTATATGTAGCTAGTAGAGCTGTGGGTGTTATAGGGAGGCTTGTCCCCCTTGCAAAAAAACAATTTTGTTTGTTTTAGTCTTTTGTAAAGCATTGTATGTTCTGAGATTTTTTCTCAGTGCATGCATGGTAGCATGTCTACATTTGGCTTGTCAACCTTTCACAGTCAATGTTGAAGATGTCGCTGTATGGGTTACTTGAATAAGGTAAGAAGTCTCTCTCTCTCTCTCTCTCTATATATATATATATATATATATATATTTAAATGAATGAAAGACCTTAATATTATGCAATATATAAGTGTGTGCCTGTGTGTGTTTCCATCTCTGTGTAAATATTATGGTTATCTAGTCACTATATGTCAACATTCCATGTGTTAGGGGTGCTAACTAAAAGGTGTAGATGTTTTGCATTATGTCTAACATGAATCTAGTTTAACAGGTATTTTAGACACTAGAGGAGGTGGTTCAAAAGTGATGTTAGTGCATCCCTGAGTCCTGTGTTATGCAAAGGAAATGGTAAAATCCTAATACATGAGCACCAAGACCTGGAGACACATCTTCTGTAGTAAGGATGTTTGGAGATGTAGTGCACAGCACTTTAAGTAAGCATTACTGTTGTGAGGAAGTGCACACCTATCCATACTTAGTAGACAATGTTCCACTCTCTCCCACACCTCTCAGCTCTCTAGAATTTTGAAGAATGTCAATAATTGTGCCCTGTTCTTTATACAAATATTTAATTTTTCTGGTATTTCAGTGAGGATTATAGTATAATCAATAATGCCAGACATTAGAGTTTCATACTTATAGGTTCATAGGTAAGTACTAGGGTAGTTGTCCTTGTGGGCCATTTTAAGCCTAGCCAGTTTCCTCTTTTGAGCTTGAATTAACCTATCCCATTTGATGTTAGATTTGCCGTACCCATCTCATGGTCAATAATTTTATATTATCCTAACGAAAAAAACTGGGATCATACCAAAGATAACTTGAGGGGACCCATGCATGGGATAAAACATTTTGGAGCTTTCACTGTCCATAAGTATTAGAGGGAGAAGTCCTGGGGTAAAATGTCAGTTTTCCATCCATAGATCCAAGTTGTCCTTGAATATGGATAGGGATAAGCTTTGTTTTATGCGGCTGTCGAGTCTGCTCAAGAGCAGCAGTATCTTCTGCTTGACAAACCTGCCTCCCAAATAGTTCTTTTGATGTTGCAGAAGAGGTTTAGATCCCTAGACCAATTATTTCTGATACCATTTGACTTGCTGATCTGCCATAAATCTGTCAGTACAGGGTCAGAGAATGCCTTATTATTCAAAGTGCATACTAATGCAAAACTTGTTGTTCTTTTAACATTTTAAGTGAATCAGAGTAATAAATAAAAAGATTCCCTGATTTTTGGCCTTCTGCCCCCGTTATTTTTGGCTTTGTTCAGAGTTGTTGAACAAATTAGCTCATAGGATCACATGATTATACTGATTACTAGGCTAATGATCCTGAAGGGCATTTTTAAGCTTAGCCATGTCACCCAAATGTAATAGACTGGTTTGGATCTCATAGATTTTGTGCAAAGTATATATAATTTGAGCATGGGTGGTCCAGCATTTGCATGGTCCATTTTTCTAACAGAGACATAGGTGCTGTACCAGGAGTAAATGTATGAGCCTTCATCCACTGATTCAGGTTGAGCATGAATAAATGTTGGAAAGAACTTTGATCTACATGAATGGGAAGCCTGTTCCAGAGAATGGACATTCTGTAAGACACATACCTATCTCTGTCTCTATTATATCTAATTTATGTTGCAGATGAGGTTTATAGGTTCATAGGTATATACCCAGGCTAACAACCCCTGGGCCTTTACAAACCTAGACACACAACTCAACCCATTTGTGTCTCCTTGTAACATGTGTATCTTAATTGGGGGGTATGTTTGTTAGGAGGGGTATCTTTGATTTGAGGTTGCTAAAAAGTTATGTGAGGGGTATCTTAGTTAGGGAGTGTTTACTGTCTGACTATGTCTATAAGAGACATAGGGCCAGTTTGGGGGTGAATTTGTGATTTTCCATCCAATGTTAGGGAATGGTTACTGCCAGCCTCTGACTATAAGAGAAATGGGAACCAACCCGGGGATAAATCTGTGATTTCCCATCTAACAGTCAAGATTACATCTTAATAGGGTTAGGGATGGACTCTACTTCAGATGGATAGGTACCCTATTCTACAACATGAGGATCTGTTAAGTCACATATTCATCTCACCACCATGCTATATATGTGTTTGAAGCAAAGTTTAAATCCTGATATCTACTGTTTCTGGTGCTGCTCATTTTGTGGATGTGCAAATACTCCATCAGGGATGGATCTAAGGATGTTTTGTTTGCCAAACACAGATTGCATCTCAACAACCTGTAGGAGATTGAGTATAGAGAGAAGGGTATAAGGCAGTCTGTATAGGATAGTGTGTTAATACTGTGGCTTTCTTGGTGAGGAATCTTTATGACCATTCCAGGTTTTGGATGTGCCTCATCAGGTACATGCCGAAGAGGACATTATACTCAGTGATGGGTCTGATAAGAGGATGAGTAGAGTGGTACTATAACTTCCTTGGACCTGGATGCCATATGGGGGGGAGGGGGCAATGATCCAAAAATAGGAACACATTTTAAATATTGCTTTTATAATCTTAAAAAGTTGTTAGAATAACAGGGTTTGTGCTAGCGTGCATTTTATGAAGGATATGAAGTCTAACTCAAATGTACAGTATGTCATTATTTAGGGACTTCAATCCTCAGTGATTTGCCAGAAAACCATAAATTGTATGCGGAACACAACAGAAATGTGAGGAAAAAATCTGGACATTTTGCAAAAATCTGTACAGTTGAGAGGTTTGGCTGTGTGTTTATGATGCTATTTGTTTTGCAAATGTGCAACAGGGCCATTAAGGCTGGATCAGAATATGTTTTGTAGGCCAGGTAGAGATCGCCTCTTAGCAGTCTGTAGGAGACTCAGTATAAGGAGAAGGCTTTGAGCTGGTCCACATAGAACATGTTGACCACACCATTTATTCTTGTTTTGAGTAATTTCTGCAGATGATCCTGTTCATACCTCTCAACTGTACAGATTTTTGCAGAATGTTCAGATTTTTGCCTCATAATTTTGGTCTATTTCTCATATGATTGTGGTTTTCTAGCAAATCATTGTCAAATCACTCAGGGTTTAAGTCAGACAATAATAACAGACATTTGAGTTTCAGACTTCATACCCTTCAAGAAATCCATACTATTGCAAAACATGCTATTCTATCAACTTTCCGAGTTTGTAAGAGCAATATTTAAAAAGTGTCCCTATTTTTGTGCCTTTGTCCCCCATCATTTATGCCTTTGTCCAGATTTCTTTCTCTAAAAGGTTGAGAGGTATGATCCTGTATGTCTGCTGAGGTACATACTGAAAGGGATGTTGCACTCAGTGATAGGTTTAATGAGGGCTGAGTATGATAGAACAGTGACATTGATTATACATTACACAACATAGAATGATTTCCTTACTACATTAAACACATGGTACACAAAGACCAAATCACTGTGTACATGTGTTCCCAAATCCCTGACTACTGGGTGTGGTTTTAGGGGTGTATTATCAATGTAGTAATTTGCAGGAGTGGCTGTTTTTCTGAAAGAGACTATTAAGCACTTCTTGGCATTGAGTTTTAGACTGTGTCTCAGGCAGCAGTTATTAGTCTTTGTCAGGCTTCTTTGAAATGTGTTCTGCTCTCCCATCTAATCAACCATGTTGATTCCATGCATTGTCACCATTAACTACTGTCAGAAAATTTCTGTACTTTTTTTTGTTCAGGAGATATTGCTTTACTTTCCAGAAGATGTATACAAAACAAGGAAAGTTGTCATGTTTTTATGTTATTATATATCAGATTTAGAAAGGACATATGTCATGAGACTTTGCATACCTCTTATAACTGTCTAGACTATAAGGTACCTATAAATTCTTTCTTTATAATTTCTCAGCATCTTTACAGATGTGTCTTTTGCTATAGTAATCATGTGGATGTCTGTTTTCTTGATTCTTGTTTGAGGGTCACTTTGCAAGTCTTCCCATGAGTCTTCTAGTATGTCTACTGTATACATGTCAATTACCTTTTTTATCAAAAATAGCCATAATATGAAAATTAGTCCCTAAAAAATGGGAAACATATATCCAATGTATTGCTAATGTTTAACTATGCAAAGCTGCAGTAAAAAAAAAAAACTGACAAGAACTAAACAACTATGCATTTCAGCTGAACATTCCATAGTGCTTTGAACTATTTATAGGATCATAGGAGGTTATTAGACTACTGACCCGGAGGTCATTTTAAGCCTAGCCGTTTTACCCCAATGCAATACTGTAGAGGTACTAGACAATACCCAAGATTGCATTTAGTGATGACTGTCCATGTCCAGGAGGGTTGTGGGTGCTATCCCCAGTAAAGATTTATGGTTCCCCATCCACACATCCAGGTTCCTCTTGAACAGTATCACAGAGGTGTTTTGTTTTAGATGAATTGGCAGCCTGTTTCAAAGACTTGGCAGTTTCTGGGAGATAAATCTGTCCCTTTAGCATGTCCTGTTTAAGTCGCAGCTATATTTAAGTCCCTGAAATGGGTAGTGCTAGACCCATTTGATTTACAGATATGCAGTAAGTTCATTAGGTTTGGGTCTTGGGTTGCTCTGTATCCAGCCATGAGTCTCCCCTAAGAAGTCTATACGATGCAGAGTATAGTGACAGGGATTTTAGTTGGTCCTTGTAAGGCACATGCTGGTGACCCTTGATCTTCTTTGTTAGGAACCTCTGAGGTCTCTCTAATTGCTGTAGATGCTTAGTATGGTACATACTGAATGGGGCATTATACTCAATTATGTGCCGGAAAAGTGCAGAGTATAGGGAAGTTATAACTTCTTTTGCTCTCAAGGTGATGCCTTTACTAATCAAGTGAGCTACGTGAAAGTTTTCCTTACAATGGTAGACACATGGTGGTCGAAGTTAAGGTCCTTGTCAACCTGTGATCCCAGGTCCCTTACCACTTCATGGGTATTTAGGGTATTGTTATTGATATGATAGTGTGAAGGGACATTGTTTGTGCTGAAGGGAATGATGACACATTTCTTTGCATTTGGTTTGACACTGTGACTAATACACCAGTCGTTGGTCTGTGTGAGACCATCCTGGAGTATGCTGACATCATTTGGGGATTCAATGATTGCATGTAGTTTGCAGTTGTCTGTAAACTTGGTCAGCCACAACCCTTTAGTTTTGACCTGAACTTCTGAGAAGTATATGTCAAACAGTAGGGGGTTCAGACTGACCACTGTGGCACTCCACTGGTAACAGGTCTGCTAGTTTATGTGGAGTCACCTACTTTGAGTGTGTCTGGTTTGTGAGCCAGTTGGCAACCCATCTTACAACGAAGGGGTTTACATTCAGTTTGGCAAGTTTATTGGTAATGCCTGAATTTGGGCTTGTGTCAAGAGCCTTTGCCAAGTCGAGGTATGCTGTGTGCACAGATTTCCCCTCACCAATGGCCTTGGTCACACTTTCAAAGAAATTCACCAGATTTAACAGGCAGGATCTGCTCTTCATGAAGCTAAATTGGGTAGGGTCCAGGGTTTGGAGGTCACCTATGTCTTTATTTATGAGGTCAATAATGATAAGTTCCATGGCTTTAGAGATGAGACTGGTCAGGCTTTTGGGTCTCTAATTCCCCAGGTCTGTTGCTAGGCCACTTTTGAGGAGGGGAATAACTGTAGCTGTTCTTCATTCCAGAGAAATAAACCCTGTGTTTAGGCTATGATTGTAAAGGGTAGTTAGTGCTGATGCTAGCTCATGTTTTAGCTTGTTTAGAAGACAGCCTAGGATATCATCTGGTTCCATAGAGGCCGTGTTCTTTGGCTTGGACAGGGCTTTGAGGACCCGCTCTTCAGATATGTAAGGGGGGGTTTGTGGGAAGGTTTGTTGTAAGTTAGGAGGGGATAAGGGAATGAAAGTTTCACCAGACCTATCCACTAGAAGGTTTGCTATCTCTGTGGGGTCATTGTGAGTAATACCATTGGCCACCAGTTCTGCATATGCTTACCCTTAGGTTACGTACATAGCTGTAAAAGGCCTTATGGCTGACCTTGGCAGTACTTGCTAGGTTTCTCTCAAAGGAGCTCTTGGAGGATTTGACAAGCTGTCTTATTTGCTTGTTAACGCTGAGGAGGGGGCTTTTCAACTGTTGGGTCCCTGTCTTTGTTTTCTTGGACAACAACTTTTTGCATTTATTGTAGAGTTTATTGATGCTGGAAGTCCACTATGGCATCTTAAGTTTACTTGAGTCTCTGGCTTTGATTCTATCAGGTACAGCCAAGTTTATACCCTTATGCAAGTGATTGCACAGGGCTTTAGTGTAAGCTTTGGCATAATTACCACTTTCAGCTTGGGGTAGGGCTTGGAATGCATTTATACCTTCACATAAAATTGTATAGTTTGCCTTGGTGAAGATTTTTAGTCTAATTTCACCCTTTGTGAGTTCTGGTGATAGTATCATTTTGAAGGTGACTGATATGTGGTCAGTTTTAACTAATAATGGTCCAACAGTTGCAGCAGTGTACCTTTTGGTGAGGACCAGATCAAGAATGTTTGTTCCTCTTGTTGGGGTATGGAAAACTTGTTCCAGGGCATTTGAATTCACAAAGTCAAGTAACTTTTGTGCCAGTGAGTTTGGGCTAGAGTAGGTTTCCAAGTTGATTGTGGTATAATTTAAATCCCCCCATAACCAGTGTGTTCGGTAAAATTTGGATTGTCTTCAGTTTGGTTAAGCAGGCTTTGTGAGTGTCGTGACCCATGGAGGGCTCTATAACTGGCTAGGACTTGAATGGGGGTATTACCCACCATAACCTGCACCTGGAGCATACCTCTCAAACTCTTAGCCCAAGATATCTGGACAAAGCCTTACATAATAGGGGACAAAGGCCCAAAAATAGGGGCAGATTTTAAATATTGCTCTTATAAACTTTTAAAGTAGCTAAAATAACAGGGTTTGTGTTAAAATGCATTTTCTAAAGGATACGGAGTCTGAAACTCAAACTTGTGTCATTATTTAGTGATTTAATTCCTCAGATCATCCCAGTAATTTGCCAGAAGATCATATATTTTATGAGGAACAGACCAAATTTTGGAGCAGAAATCTGGATAGTCTGTGAAATCTGCATAGTTGAGAGGTATGACTTGGAGTAACTCCATGGAGTTGTCCAGTCTAACTAGACATGAGGTGAATTTATCTCAAATATAGATTGAGATACCACCTTCTTTGGTCTTCACATGTTCCTTTTTCAGTCTAAAGGTGTGGAAGGCATTGTAGCCTTGCAGGGCTGGGGTACTGTCTGAGGCCTTAAACCTGGTTTCTTTGACTGAACAGACAGCTACATCTTCTAGTGATAGGAGTGCTTCCAGGGACTGCAGTTTGGTTTAAGCTCCTGAAATTTATCAGCATGACCCTTATTTTGTCCTGACTGGTTAATTTCATGTTGGTAATGTTTTTGAGACCTTGCCTAAAAAAGGCACTATGGGGGAGGCAAGAGCCTTTGGCAGCAGTTGAAAACCTAGGGGTGCCAGGTGCAAACCATTTCTGGCAAAGCAGCAAGGTTTGTTGATCATGGCTTCCCAGGCAGACAAGAACTAGATCCCCTTGGAATGACACCCAAAACTAATCCAATTATTGAAATCAATCATTTTTGTTTATACTGTGGCATCATTCTAGGAGAGGGTAGTATGCTGCTCAAGGCTAGGGACTTACCTGCCTGGAACACATACTCGAACAGCTCGACCATGTCTCTGTTCATATGTTCCAGTGAGGTACATCTCAAGTCATTCACATGAGACATGTGTGCATGTGTGATTTAGTGAATCCAGGCACCGGAGAGGGACCGTGACTTTCTTCTTGTCCAACCTGGTGAGTGGGACATCCATGTGTCTCACTATTGAGTCTCCAATGACAAGAAACTTGGTTTTTGAGTGTTACACCTTATGGGTGTTGCTATGTGTCATGGCTGCTGTGGAGACTGGGTAAGCTGTAGCAGACTTGTGTTTTTGAGGTCTCTAGTATTTCGGTAAGTGTTTTGAAAGAACCTCCGTGTATGTGGATTTACATGTTTAATGTGTACTATGTGTATGAGTAGCGGTATGTGTATGATAAGTGGTACTATGTGAATATATAGTGGTAGGTGAGCTGACAACTTTTTCTGTGTTACTGTTTTGAGTGAGACACAATATGGACTCTAGATTCTTGGTATAAATACATCTCTCTCACTTTGTACTAGACTGTTATTAGTAGAGGGTTGTCTGTGTACATGAGGTATTTATTTTTTATTTTATTTATTTATTTATTTTGCATTTGTTAACCGGGTTAGTCTGTCTGAGCTTTTGGCTCATTTTCAGGAGAATTCAGTATTATTTACTTATTTGTTACTTTTTTCACATCTCATAAATCCCTACATGCATCTTTTTTTTATATATTTCATGTCTGTATACATTTTTAACCATATCATACATTATATATTATATCATATTTTTCTGTCATTTTAGCATTTTTACAGTTCATATATATATATATATATATATATATATATATATATATATATATATATATATATATATAAGGATTTTACATATTTTTATATATATATATATACTAGTTTTATGAATTCCATTGATTTAATTTCATTAGATCATTTTAGCACGATGATTGACTATTTTCTATGTTTAAGATAGAAATATAGTACAACGTTCATATGACTTGTGTTTTAATATATGCAATTCTAATACATATAATTACACAAACTTCCATGGCTATGCCTAGTTGCCCTCATACCGATGAGGTTTTTGTTTTTCATTTATACATCTTAGTTTATTATGTGTTTTGACTTCGCCTTTAGTATATAATACATATTTCATCACACAGTTGCAGTTTGCGAGATTTTAGACGCACAGACAGTCTTATACAGAAGAGAGGTTGGTCCCTTTATACAACGAGCTTATTTTACACAGTGTTTTTACTTCATTCCATTCTATACTTTTTAACATTGCAGTTGATCATTACATTTCTTCAGGCTGCAGTCTTCACAGATTTCTTTGAGTTGTCACAACTAATATTAGTTGTTTAACTATTGTATGACCTTTATACTATATACAATTTGCGTTTAGTAACTAATCTGCTAGAATGAATGTTACGAGCATTCTTGTATATGTTTCAGCAGTTTTTGTGCTATATGGTTTTAAGTAAAGAGTTTTTAGAATATTTTAAAAGTTTCAGATAGTAGTTTTTATAGTTTATTTTATTTAAAGCCTCAGAAATGGGCTTCACACACCATATTACTCTATGCTTTTTCATGTACTATGTATCTGAATGCACAGCTTGATCTAATGCTTTGTTTCACTTTAACTTAATTTGATTGCTTGATTACTTGATTATTTAATTAAAGGGTAGGTTTTAATATATATATTTGTAACCTGATGAATGCATTATTATGGATCTGAAGAAGCGCGCTTGATGTACGCGAAAGCGCTTGTCAGTTAATAAATATTTCCATTTATTGTGGTGGTCCGTCTCCAGTGTTTCTACTTCAGAGACCCGGTGAGAAAAGCTCCTGAGGGAAAATAATTTTAAATTTTAGAAGCAAAGTATTAACAATCAGTTTTACGTTCTTTTCAGCCGTGACCCGAGGAGAAAAGCTCCTCAGGGAATACAATTTTAAAAACAAAGTGTTAACAATCAGCAGAAGAATATGAGTCTTGTTACAATATAATTTTAACTGCTTTGGGCAAAATAAATTAATAGTTAGGAAAAGATTTTGAAACAAGTTGCATATGCCTTAAAATGAGTAGTACCTAGTTGTTTTAGATTTAGAGTTTAGGAAAAAGGGAATATTCAAATAGCTAGTTGAAGATATAAGGGAACTAGAGTAGAGGTAATTGCTACACTGCCTCAAGAGACCCAAGTCAACAAGGTGGGCAGGAGAAACAAGGGTAGTCCAACTGTCCATCATGCTAGGTTGAAGACTGTTGTCACTAGGGGTGGCTTTTCAGAAGCAATCTTGGAGGAGCTCAGCAAATGGATATTTCTTACTGAGTTTTAAGCAAAAATTTGTTGAATTTAACTGTTCAGCTGTTAGGTATTTGTAGATATTTTTATTGAATTTCCATAAAAGTCATAAATCTTGCAAGAAGATAGGGATTAATGAATCCTCTTAGCTGTTTGTTTCTCTACATCTTGTTTGTCTGGCTATCAAAGCAAATGTTAGAGATTATGAATATAAGGCTATCTTTGCATTTGAAGATAATAGTGAGACATTTGAAGTAATTGGTGAGGTAAAAAAACAGGGGAAGGAAAGGTGGTGTGACCAACCACCAGCAGAAAGAGCTGCATCAGCACCACCAGCCCCTGCCTGTATGTCTGTAGTACCAGGATCAAGCACAGGTAATGAGCAAAAGGCACCAACATGCTTCTTTTGTAAAAAAAATAGGACATGTTAAACAAAATTGTGATCATTACAAAGCCTGGCACAAAAAGAAGGAAGAACAGGGGGTGTTTCCAAAAAGAGAGCAAACAAATTTACAAGAAAAGTCAGAAAAGCAGGATTATGTACACAAACCTTACAATATTGGTAAAGACAGTTATAAGAGCCATCAATATACAGGCAAAGTGGAAGTATGCCTGTAGATTTCCGCCTGTAAATCCGTAACATTTGATAGAACAGGCAGAAGGAATAGCTAGGCAACAGTTAAAAAAAGAGATTGAAAAACCTAAATATGTAGATCATTCAGACAAAGATGAAGATGACAAGCAAAATCATGAGGTGTGTCATATTGCATTTGATAATAAAGGAGAGGATGAGTGGATTTCCTTACAATAGGGATGTGCCCCCCCTTACTCTGGTATCTTTCCTGATTACCTTTAAAAAGGGTCGAGATGGACGACCACTGATTGATATTTGGGTAGAGGGGTCACTGTGGAAAAATGTCTCAATAGACACAGGAACAGCAGTATCTGTCACAAACAGACAGTTACCAGCAAATCCTATAAAAAAGTTTGCATTTCAGCATTTAATCAATATACTACTCCTAGAGCACATTTGATTCCAGGAGTCCCAGAGTTGGCTGCACATATTAAGCCACAAAGTATGTTGTTTACAGTAATATATTTAGCAAATGGCTTTTTTGCAGTACCTCTCAGGAAAAAGATCGGCCAAGATTTGCCTTTACATTTAAAAACCAGCAAGATGTCATGACAAGGTTACCACAAGGGTTTCAAAATAGTCCAGTTATTTTTCATCAGACAGTAGGATCCATTCTACAAAATTTGGAAAAGGATGATTCAGAAATACATTACATTGATGATATTTTAATTCAGTCAGAAACAGTAGAGGAGCATGTACGGCTTCTTAAGAGATATTTTCATACTCTACAGCAAGCAGGGTTTAAGGTTAAAAGTGAAAAATTCAGTTTATGTCACAAGAAGTTAAGTTTCTAGGTACTATTATAAAACCAACAGGAAGCTCTCCTTGCCCTATATGTGTACAAGGCATTTTACAAATGGAAAAGCCACTGACTATAGCAGACTTCTATAAATTCATGGGAATCATGAATTACAATAGGGAATTTATAGAGGATTATGCAGCTATGGCTGCTCCCCTATACAAAATGTTACAGGAACAAAAGAACTCCACCTTTTTAGAGTGGGGATCTCATGAAGAGGAGGCATTTTCACAAATAAAAGTAAAACTAGCACAAGCTATAGAATTAATAGCACCCACATCAAGGTTATCATTTGTGCTACGAGCAGCAGCAGGAAAAACAAAAACACTGTCTGTGGTACTACTACAGGAATGGCCACATGGTAGCAACAACAGAATGTAAAAAACATTATGCCCAGTCACTTTCTTTAGCAGGAAGATGACTCCAGTGGAACTGGGCTACCATCCATGTATACAGCAATTATTAGCCATTTACTGGGGTATTAAACAAACTGAATACTTGACTGTATTTTCCAGCATTATAGTACAAACACTATATCAAGCAGTAAAAGCTCTGATAGACAATTTAGAAATGAATAAAATTACAGATGGTATTAGTCAGGCAGTCTTTGCAAAATGGATGGCACTTTTCGGAATGAAAACTGTTACTATACAGACAGGGGACAAATGCTGTTTATCAAACCACATGGTATACGAAGGAAAACAGCATAACTGTTTAGAAAAGATAATGTCACCGGATGTGCAATCTTTAGCATCTGATTTTGATCACTTTAAGCTATCTATCTTTGTGGATGGAGCACAATATTGGGACCAAGGCAGATACTGGACAGGATTTGCCATAGTTCCAGAGAAGCCACAGCTGGGTTCTCCTGAACTAATCAAGTTACCAGGGCGTATGTCAGCTCAAAGAGCTGAACTGGTTGCAGTACTGCACAAGGGTCTGAAACAGAGCTACAGGAAGAAATAATATCTCATTCCTTCTTGACAATACCCTTCTAGGGGGGAAGGAAAAAACAGGTATCAGTACATAAGAAACACTGGTAAACAGATTAAATCTGAAAGTCCAAGATATTTTATGCTAGTTATTATTGTATTGTTTAGTATTAAATTGTATTTACAACCTGTTAAACTGTAAAGCTATACACAAGATGATTTAAAATTGCCTTATTACAGCTATACAAGAGAGAGTAAAGATATGTAAAAAATTGAACAAGAATGGTCACTATTTTAATATGTTTTTGGTAAAACAATGTTGGTATAAAAAAGCATGAATGTTTCTAATTGCTGAGTATGTAGTTTAAAATAACAGGACATATGCCTCTGGTAGCAATTCCACTAGATACTTCTAAAGAGATATAAGAATTTTCCAAGATTTTGCTTAATATTAATGTCATTAAATTTGTAAGATCGGACTAAGTGTACTTTACAGTCTTTGTATGTACAAACCAAAATAATTCAGTACAAATGAAATTAATGTCTAGTAATGAATATGTGTGAAAAACCATGTTAAAACAATGGGTCCAGGGTACCTACTAGATTGAAATGCATGAAGAGCAAACAGTCTGTGTAAATACATACTGTACAGGATACATTGTAATAAGTTCAAAAGTAATTTGTCAAGTTGTAATATTATCACTGGTTTCAAGTTGCATTTTTATCATTGGTTTTTGGACCATCATTTTATCTGTATCAGTATTGGTTATCCCACCTAGAGAAAAAATATATTAAAATATTGTATTCGTACAGCTAATGGACTAATATGTAAATAACATTCTTTAGTGTGTACTTCACTGTCAACTAAAGTGTATGGGCAGTTTAGAAATGTGATGGTTAAAATGACATTGAAACTGTATATTTTTAGCAGTGTATAAATGCTTGCAGTTGCACATGGTTCTTGCCTCTTATAGTTAATTCAACAGTTGCAAAGAGTTAATGGAACAGTTCTAAGTCATAAATTAAATTCTGTAATTGCAAAAGAATAAATGAATCAAGTTAAAAAATAAAATTAAAGCAGACACAGCCCATAACTGATGAAATATTTTCACAGAATGGTCTGCAAAAGAAAAAAGTTGTTAAATGCATTCAGTTTTGGTAGTAGTACTTGATATAATTGTATTAACTATCCATAACTGATTAAATATTTTCACAGAATGGTCTGCAAAAGAAAAAGTTGTTAAATACATTCAGTTTTGGTAGTAATACTTGATATAATTGCATTAACTATGTAAAATTGCATTTTGACTTGTATCAAAAGAAGACTAAAGCTTTTGTTTCTTAATGTGTTTTCTATATAATGTGATCAAAAATACACATCAGTATAAAGTGTTTTGAGCATGTTTAACAAAATAGGGAATTGTTAGAGATTATGACTATAAGGTTGAAATTAATTCTGTTGTAAATATGCTGAAAGATAAAACATAGAATAAAAAGTTTGCTTGAATATATGTATATTAGCAATGTAAACTGGGCATTCATACTATATGTATAACAGACAGGCTTCTCTTCACAGCATCAGAAAAAGCCTAACAAAGCAATATTGGAAAGCAAGTATTACATGATTTTCTCATGTTTGCAGAACAAATATCTATTAACAGACATCCTTTTTTATCAACTCAGCAATACGTGATGTTTTTTTCAATAGGAACAGAACAGATGTTTCCTTTCATACTTCTGTTATTCTTATTGCGTGCATTTGTGCATTTTCACATCAGCAGAACTGCTGACATGACAATATAAAAGTCTAAAAACAGACATTATGTGACTTCCCACAGAAGGCCAAAAAAGATACCAAGAGGAAATAACAAAATCGATGTGCGTGACTAGCACTCTATATAACAATTGTAGTAGTTCAGTTGTGAGAAAGAGGGACAGAGAGAGGTATTTTGTAGAAGTCATAATTCATATCTGTAATAAAGGAAAACTTTGTAAATATATGCTACAATCTGACAGAAAGAGTATTTGTTGTTTGTTATAAAAATAAGTTATCTGTAACTGTGCTTATAGCTGCAAAATATATTTCTTTATCAGTGTGCAATTTGAAAGGCTTGGTGCTTTAAACAGACTACATATGTAGTCATGCAAAGCTCTGTGTCTCTGATTCAGCAGTAAATAGCACAGCTAGACTGTGTGTCTTAAGAAGACTTTGGATCCAGCACAACAAAAAAGCAGAATACAAATTAAAATACATTTTTCAGTTTGTTTGTGTCTTTCGGCTTTTCCTGGTTAGGGGTCGCGACAGCGAAACTCCGGTCCGCTAATGATTGGCAGTAGATTTTACGTACTGGCTTGCCAGGCCTAACGTACAACCTTCAATGAAGGAATGCCCATTCATGCATGTCGCCACACAGAAGACGCTCTAACTGAGAATCGAACGGGCAACGTCTAACTGTGAGGCGACAACGCTACCGCAGCACCACTACCACAGATTTCTTCCCACCACATGATGATTGCATTGCTTGTAGCCTTAATTAATTCAGTTCCTTCATTACTTAGTTATTATTTACTATTTATTCACCAGGTAGGCAGGTTGGTCCATTAACCATTTCAGCCATGACCTATGCTCACATATAATATAAAATCCAGAATAAGCATAGAAACAGATAGCTAATTAGGACAAAGCATGACAAAGCATACAGAGCCTAAGTCCTAGTACATTGGCATTAAACAAGTGATACCAACAAGTTCAAATACACTGGCAAAAAACAAGAGTTATGCACATGTATACAATAGGAAAACACATTAGATAATATTTAGAGTGACACATGAGGATTCAGGTTCAAAGATATTTAATACATCCAGTAGTGACAGCCTGAATTGTTACCTTAACCATTTTCAGTGGGCTGCTTTAAGAAGATTGTCTTTGAGACTATGTATAGAGTCCTCAAGTGTGTTTTAGGTTTTTACTTCTATGGGAAGGTGGATCCAAATGGCAGGACCTAGTCTCAGGAATGCTCTTTCTCCAGTAGCAGTTTTTGAAATTTGGATGGGCAAGTCTGTAATTTTGGTACCATCTCAAGGTGTGGTTTTAGTGCTTAAACAAGAGCACTGTTTTCAAATGGGGGAAGTAGCTCAAGTTTAAGATCTTGACAAGTAGTTGTGAAGAAAAGTGGACCAATCTATTACTGAAAGCTACTTAGTGTTATTAAGTATGTTGCAGTGATGGACAAGAGGATCTCTTAAAAAAATGAATCTTCAGATTTTGGTGATGTAGAGAGATAAAGCCCTGACTATGGTCCAGTTGACCCAGGTTTGATTACTGTCTCAGGATACTGATGGAAAGTAAGAGAAGGGATGACTGTGCCTGCTTCAGCGGGTGAGTGGATATGTAGGTGGTCTTTATGATGATCCCTGGTGGAGACTGGGAACATCACCCTGGGGGTCATTGTCCAAATGGTGGAGGGCAAAGCTGAGTTGAAGGAAAGATGGGATGATATGCTGCCCCACCCCATTGTACACCTGCTCCTCATACATAAGCACAACATTACAATGTGGGGTGGGGGATTACCAGGACAAATAAAAGTAAAACACATGGTTGATAGTGACAACAAAGACTCTCTCCCAGACCCTCAGATGCTTTTAGTGTCATCATGTCAAAGAAGAAATACTAAGGAAGCGGACGCTTGGAAAGGTCTAGAAAACACCATGATCTACAAAGGAATGGAGTGGGACACCATGAAAGGTAAATGACCAGAGGTTCAGAATACTCTCTAGAGAGTTGGAAAGTTAGACAGTACAGCAATCAGTAACATCAGTCAGCAGCAAGGGGATCAAATCCTTATACTCAGGCTGCAGTATCAGAGCAAAGTGTAGTAAGACAAAGGAAGAAAGAGAAAGGGACATCCAAAGAGCCAGGGCCCAAAACAGATCACCTGGAGCCCAAAACTGGTGGCAGTGAGAAGAAGGACAGGAATCCATTTGCAGAAGCAATAACTAGCAATGGCCCAGAACAAACAATCTACAGCAATGGAGAACAAACACTCAATTTTATTTTTTTTTTTGCAAGGATCAGATGCACCACATGGTCTGGAAAGACCATTATTTCAATACAACACAGGAAGAAGAATGTAAATTAATTGAATAAATAGGATGTATTGAACATAAACATGTTTTTTAAAGAACGAGTACTATATGTATGTTGTGCAAGACTAGAAAATTTATATAAGTTTACACTGTATCTTTTGCATTTTTTTTTTTGCAGCTCTGGGAGATGCTGCATTAAGATGAAGGCTGTGTAGAGCAAGCATGAGATAAATAGTGTTTTGTTATGCTAATGATACTTACATAACTATGTGCTATTTTGATACAAAGCATACATTAAGAGTATTTATGTGATGAGAAAGCATGTTGTTTTTGTCACTGATGCCCTTTTCCCCTTATACCCCCCAACCAAATGACACCTCATACATGCTTTGATTAGTTTTATTAAGTAAAATATATCACAAAGTTCAACACACTCAAGAACATGCACATTGGACAGATGCAATGAATGGCAGTGTTAAGCCCAAGTTGTTTTTTGTCATAAACCATGCATTTCATGTTGTTACAGACTGCTGTTGAAGTGATTGGTCATGCTTGAAGAGATTTTTAAAGAAAAAAAAGGGCAAAAGGACTAATTACCTTTTGCATCACTATGATTTTAGCAAGCATGGTGGAAGGTTAGCATTCAGTGCATGTGCATGCTGTCCAGCTGATAGCGGACTCTGTGACGCAGCTAATTCAGTCCACCACAGGGGAAAGGTGCAACTGCTAAGCATGCTCACTTGTTTGAGCATGTCTAGAAAGCCATTACCAGCTATCGGGAAGAATTAAAGGAACATAGCAATGTTGCACAGTAAATATATTACAGACATACAGGCTCACACTGTACAGACTGATGCAAAAATAGATGGAAGTACAAATTTAAGATAGCTAGCCATTCTTCAATTAACTGAGGGAACACAAACTTTCCAAGTTTTACTTTCTGATGTTGCTGAAGGTTTTCTTAGAGACTGAGAATCCTCACATAAGCAGAAATTAAATGTTGAGTCTCTCAAATCTATACCTACTGGAAGAGATCCTAAAGGAAAGGAAAGACCAAGAACTAGTTATTCTACTAAATTCCCAGCTGTCAAAAAGGGGAAGGCCAAGGACAAACTTATTTCTAAGCCAGCAAACTATGGGGGAGCTCATAAAAACAATTTGGTATGGGCAGGTTGTGAGAAAAATTTACCAAATGCACAAAACCCATCTACAATGCATGAAACAGACAACATGGACTTTGTTGGTCATGACCTTACTACAGAAGACATTCAAGAAATTGGCAAGAGTTGGTTGGGTGAAACATCTTCTCAGTCTCCAATGTGTGATTAAGTATTGAGTGTGGCGACTTTCTTTCAGCTGATTTATATATTATCATGGAGATATAATCAGGCTGGCAAGAGCTTTTTTGTGTGTGTGTGTGTGTGAATGAATTATGTGTATCACATGCTGTGGGGCAAGATGATACAATAAATGAAGGGAGTAGTGGAAATTTGTGCAATATCTTTCATATTTTTTTATTTTAGGAAATTTAAGTTATATGTTAATCATCAACTCCTTTATGAGTAATTCAGATTGTTCTGCGAATAACAACCTGAATACTACCAACTTTGAGATATCCAATATGTATGATTTTAACTATATATACTGAAGTTATGAAACGAAGACTATAGACATAGATGGTCATGCATGGACATTACCATGTGGTGCAAAATCTGAAATAACTGTCATGGAGATACAATGAGCATTTGATGTTATGTGTGGGCATATCCACACTAAAGCTGGAATTTGGGTATCCTCCTAGGAAGGAGTTTGTCTTACCTGTACTCAGCTTTGCAAACTGTTAGGTTCAGACAGTATTTTATAGTGTTATAATTACTCATGTATTCTCATTTTGTGTTTCACTAGAGCTATTAACTGTTTTTCTGTCAAAATGTGTACATGAATCAAAGCAGTCTGTACATGTCTTCTATTCATCTCTCTATTTCAATTGCAACCTGGAATATTAAAGGACTATTGTATATACTGAAGGCAAAAACTATTTTGATATAGGTATCACATCAAACTCAAATTATATTCTTAGTGGAAATTAAACTTAAAAAAAATGAAGAACTATTTTTTACAGAAAGGGTATTGAGGTGAGGTAATATGTAGCAGTGCTGGTTCTGCTAAAAAAGGTGCAGCTATTTTTACACATCATGCCATGTTTTGTAGAATAGAATGATATATCAAAGATGAAGAGGCTAGGTGGATAATGATAACATTTTTACAAGTAGATCAAGGACTATGGTTCATTAATTTTATAGGCTAACAATGATGATATATCCCCTTGGAGAATGCTGATTTGGGTAATGAAAAAAAAAACATTTCCCATAATGAATATTTTATGTTTGGGTGATTTTAATACTGTTGTTGACCCCGTTATGGATTGCATCCCATTGGATTTCAATAGATGCCCTCATAGCTCTACCTCATTGGAAAGAAAAAGTTTGATATGGGGACTTTGTGATGGCTGGAGTGTAAAACACCCAGATAGCAATTAATTCACTTTTAGGAGTTATTAAGTAGGTGCTGCCAGTATATTAGATATATTTTGTGTCCCACCTGAGTGGGTTCATACAGTGAAGCAAGCAGCTATTTTTCAACTGTCTGTTTCCGACCATGACATGGTAATGTTAACAATAAAAACTGACCAGCTTAATCCAAAAGTAAGATTATGGAGATTTGACTCTTTATGGTTAGTGGTGTAGAATAAAAGAGAGAGCATCCAGTCATGGCTTGGGGGTGGTATTGGACAACCCAGATAGAAAATAATTCTAAGGATTGCCAGCTGTTGTCCCAGTTTAAAAAGAAGTTTAAGAAATGGTGTAGACAGCTTAGTAGAGCTAATAGAATAAGTTCTTTTATACAGGCTAGTGCACTTGAATTAGAGGTTAATTGAATAGAAGAAAAGTGCAGACAAATTAATTTTCAGGATAAAGGCTTATGCCAAACAATAGCAGCCCTTAAGAAACAAAGTAGAGCACTGCAATTAGCCCATATATATGAGAAATATATTATTTTACTTGGTGAAAGAAATAATGCCAAAAAAATCCTGGCTTGAAGATGGCAAGAAAGAGCTCAAGAATTAAACATGCAAATTATAATAAACAGAGCGTATTACCAAAGATCCAGAATAAATCAGTGCTGTGTTTATTCAAGTGCTATATCCAGCTGTAATAGAATATGATAATGCAGAGGTGATTAAGATGTGAAATTATATAATGAAGTTGAAGATAAAGTAGATCCTATCTAAGTATATCCCGTTCTTAATGGCTTCTGTTCACAGCCAGAATTGAAATAACACATATAACCAAACACATGCTATCAACCATAAAGAGACTACGAATCTCTGGTGACATACACCCAAATCCAGGTACACTCAAAACCAAACAGATATCTGACCTACTAATTCTTAATATCAACATAAAAAGTATTGCTAGTAAGACACTTGAACTGCATGCATTTATAACCCATTACGCACCTGACATACTGACCATCACAAAGACATGGCTAAAGCCTAGCATCCAAAATGAAGAATTCCTCCTCCTAGGATATAATTCCATAAGAGTGGATAGAGTAGGTAGAAAAGGAGGAGGGGTAGTCATTTTCTTTAAAAACACATTAAACCTCCAACTCCTTCAAACCCCTCTACCTAAATTTCATAACGCCAAAACCCTTTTTTCAGTCCTATGCTTAAACAAGACAAAAAAATTCAACATTCTCTGCTACTACATTCCTCCAGCAAATAACTCTCCCATAATAGAGGAAGTTTTACAAGATAACCTACCACAAGAAACTATCCTACTAGGTGACCTAAATACTGACTCTACACCCTGTAACTCCAATAACCCCACTAATCACATTAATCTCTATGGGTTCTCTCAACTCATTCAAGAACCCACTAGAACAGATAAAAGTTCACAAAAACAATCCATACTGGATTTGTTACTGGTCAATTACCCCAAACAAAACTACCAGACAGTTTGCCTACCAGATGGTCTCATTGACCACCTCCCCACATTCCTACTACGCAAATGCACTAACCTACCCAAGCCCATAGTTCATAGACTAATAAGCGATGATCGAACCCTAAACCCTTATGATCTCAACACTGTCCTAAGCCATTGTAACTGGGAACCACTACAAACCCTTGGATTAGACTAGGCAGTTGACTACTTTAATACTAATTTTCTCAACATCCTTAACAGACTCGCCCCTACTAGGAAAGTTAGAGTGAAAGCCAACTATGCTGCATGATAAGTAGAGATACTAGAGTCATACTAAAATGCAGAGATAAAGCCTAGAAAATCTGGAAAAAGGAAAACACCACATGTTGTAAACAAAACTACCAACAGCTTAGAAATCAGGCCAAGGAAAAAAACAAACAGGATAAACAGAATTATTTCCTGGTGGCCCAAAGCAAATACTTAAAAAATCCACAAAGCTTCTGGCAGTCTATTAACTCCTTACTAAAAACAGGCAAAACCACTACTCCAGCCCCAAACTATGCCAACAATACCATGGACATAGCCACTCAATTTAATCACCACTTTACAGAATCCATCCTGGCATTATCCAGCCAACTATCCAAAAATAGCCCTTCATGCACCCCAACCAATCAACCAGAAAGCATTCCCTCCTTTACTCTATCATCAGTACCCACCTCTACAATTAAAAAGCTCCTTCTAAAACTGAAACCCACCATCCTTGCAGCCGATAACTTACCTGCTAACTTCCTAAAAATGGCTGCTGAATCTATATCTTACCATGTCTCCATCCCTATCAACCACTCCATATAGGAATCTGTTAAATAAAATTAAGAATTCAATACACAGGAGGTTCAGATTCAAAAGTTTACTAGTGTACACCAAGAGGCAAAAAACGTACAAGTACAGAATTTTGTCTGACATGAAACAGGAAGCACACAATTTTATATAGGTTTAACATTTAAGCTATGCCCACCTTACTGACGTGATATGTCACAGGGCATCTACATCACTTTAGCTTACAGTCTTCTATTCATAAAACTGTTGATGATGTATATTTTAAAAAAACTTTTCCTCTAGATATAATATGGCCTTGCTATCCAGCTGGTCAGACATAATGTCTTTCTATAAAGTTACTTCTTCAAGGTTTCATATCAGTTCGAATACAATAGCAGATTCAGTCTTTTAATAATCTTCTTTGTTCTCTGTTACACTTTCCTGCCAGCTGCGTGCTTATCTATACAAGGCAAAATCATACCAACAGGAAAGAGCATAAGATTTCATTATTTCACACATTTAATTTCCTGACCCAGCAGATAATCACTTGTGAAAAGCATAAACATTAAAACTTGCTAAGCTAGCATTCTGCCAGGGTGGAAGGTCAGCTTTACTTCAAGCCACTCTGCAGTTTCAAAACTACTTCACATTTAAACATGAATTAATCCTCTCTATATGATTAATAGAATTAAATGCATTATATACTACTTTGCTTTTTAAACTAGCATTTCTCATGTATTCAAATACACATTTTTCTAACATTTCCCCCCTATTAATACTTTTTATTCTATTTTGAAGTATGCATAGTGTCATTTCATCTCCCAACTTCTTCCACTTAGGATTTTCAGCTAGGTGAGTCATTCAATCTATACTTCAGAAAAAATGTCATCTGAGATCAATCTTTCAATCTCAATATCTTGGTACAAAGTTTCAGTAACAGGTACATCAATAAAATCTTTGATTAATCTTTTCATGCAGGGAATTCCACAACAAACACATGCTCCTATTAGGAGTATACCCACACAAATGGCAATCAGAATATTCATTAGGATGGAACCCCACCCCCGAAATAGATTCTGGAAAAAGTCCGTCAGTGGGTTTGGGCCTGGTTCAGTCTTGGCTGATACTTGCTGAATTACCTCTAGGTGGTTATTGATCTCGTGACGATTGTCAGGAATATAAGCACAGCATTCTTCTTTGATAAGCGCGCACGTACCACCTCTCGCCGCTAGGGTGAAGTCAAGAGCCATCCGATTTTGTAGCACAACAGTTCTCATTGCATTCAGTTCATCAGTCACCAGTTCTAGGGTGGAAAAAGTTGCATTACTCATTACTTCGAGAAGTTTCGACAACTTCCTCAGCTCCCAGATTGATTTGACTGCTCCATAGGCTGGGAATATTCCTGCCCAGGATATAACACTGTCACTCAAGTCCATATGAGTCAATTTGCTTTTGTCTTTTACTGAATTGTGGTCTTTCCAGCCAGCTTCGATCTTTCCAACTGGATTCACAGGTTTTTCAACTGGACCTTCGGGTTTTCGGGCTGCTTCTCTCACGTTTCGTATCTTACTCAAAGGTAATTCTGCAGTATGTCTTATTGCCGGAACCAAGTAACCCAAAAAACAACTGCCGGACCAATTCTCAGGTAACCATTTATATGCCTTTTTCCCACAAATAAAATAACAGTTTTCTACTTTAGTACTAATACGCATCAGCCCTGCATGAAACATTTTCTGATCTATAACTGACAATTGTTTAAACAAAACTGGATTTTTGCGAATGTCATTCATAGTTGTTTTCAATGAGTTCAAATATGAGTCATAATTAGTATTGCAAAAAGTATTGCCATTACCATTCTTAATGTAACATCGGTAAGATATGGTTATATTACAATTCCTCCAGCCCACTTGGAGGGTATCATTTTTATAAAAACATACAATTCCTTTTTGTGTGACAGGTAAAAATAAAGCTATTTTGTCCTGTGATCTCACAGTTCCTGTATCGAAAAGTAAATTCTCCCAAGTCTCATTTATCCCCAAAGGGGCATCGAACATTATCAGTCCTCCATATGCTGTTGGTATAGCTGTACAACCCCAGCAATTTGAAATGTTCATAGTCTCTGCATATACACGTTTCATGGCTAGGTATGTGTTAAAATTTGGATGCCAGTCTATAGATGTTTCATCACGCCTTCCCACTTTCACTTGTGTGGTTGTGTGTAGGATAAACCACAACAAGAGGAAAATTGTCACAATTACAGTCAATAAATGTACACTCAACAAAATGATTATGCAACATCTCTGGGGTTGATCTAAATTTCTATTCGCTTTGTTTTTGGCCATCTCGGTCTGGTTGCGTATCAGTCACAAAGTTTTTATCAAGTTGAAAGTTCTTTACTGGTTTACAATGTGTCAAATGAACCCAAGACATCCTCTCGGCCACTCTGACTGCAGTAGGCATTGCCAACAGAACCTGGTACGGTCCCTCCCACTTTGGACTCACCCAATTCTTCCTTTTCATCACTTTCAACCAAACGTATGTCCCAGGAGCCAAGACTGCTTCCACCGGTCTGGTCTGTTCCTTATCTGAAAAAGAGTTAAACTGCAAAACAGATTTATTTGTTAACAGTTTCCTCATATAACTAGCTAATGAACTGTCAGCCTCTTGCTCTGCAGGCATGAGAGCTTTCCACTGAGGCACATAATATGCTCTTCCAAAAACCATTTCAAAGGGAGTCAAACCCTTTACATTTGGAACCATTCTCATACTCAGCAGTACCAAAGGCAGACAGTGTATCCAATTCTTTTGGGTCTCCTCAACTAGCTTCCTAAGTTTACTTTTGAGGGTACCATTGTACCTTTCCACCAGTCCTGCTGACTGTGGGTGGTAGACACAATGGTTCTTTAAGGAGATACCAAAAAATCTCCCAAGTTGGTGGATTGACTGGTTTACGAAATGTGCGCCATTGTCACTATAAATCCTTTCCGGAATGCCAAATCTAGGGATTACTTCTTTTATCAGGGATTTCGCCACTGTTGCTGCATCCGGGTTTTTGGTTGGAAAAGCTTCTACCCATTTGGAAAACATGTCTACAATAACTAAACAAAACTTTTTCCCTTCACACTTATTCAATTCTATGAAATCCATACAAATAGTATGGAACGGATACGGTGGTATAGGAAAACTTCCTTGCTTGGTTTTAAATGTCCCTTGTGCATGATGCTTGTTACAAGTATGACAAGCTGCACAAAATTTTTTTGTGTAGTTTGTGTATCCATATGTTTGGAATATTCGATTTACTAACTGTACCATCCCCCCTGTTGAGACATGGCACTGCCCATGGCTCAACAAATCTGCATATCTAAATAAATTAGACGGCGATATCGGTTTTCTTTCTTTGGAAATGTACAGTCCATTCTCAAGAATTGCACCTCGTTTTACCCATTTTTGTTTTTCTGCTTTTGTAGTAAGCGTCTGCATTGTTTTTAACATGTCTAACTCTAAAATCTCAGAGGGTTGTAATTCCTCATTTAAAAGTAAAGTTTCTGAGTCTGAGGCTGCCTGCATTGCAGCTGCATCAGCTCGTGCATTGCCTTTCGAAATCTTATCCTGTTGTTTTGTATGAGCTACACATTTACAAATAGCTACTTTGGTAGGTAACTGAATAGGTTCTAATAACTCCAAAATAAATTGCGCATGATTAATAGGTTTTCTACTAGATGTTATCATTCCTCTATTTTTCCATTGTTGTGCAAATACATGTACTGTAGAAAAAGCATACTGACTATCAGTATATATGTTCACACACTTGTTTTTTGCTAAAGTACATGCCCTCATCAAAGCTATCAATTCTGCTGCTTGTGCAGATAAGTTATATGGTAAGGATTGGGCTTCTAGAATTTCAATGTCTGTAACTACTGCATACCCCACCAGATTCTTCCCTGTAGGACCCCTTCTGCATGAGCCGTCCACATAATATGTCACCTCGGCATTATCCAAGGGCATATCTGTGAGATCTTGTCTAGGTAAAGCTAACTGTTCAATTTCCTGCAGGCAGCTGTGTGGTGTGCCATCCGCAGGAGTTGGGAGTAATGTTGATGGATTTAATGTCGTACATCGTTCAATTGTCATATGAGGTTGGCTCAGCAGTATAGTCATACACGAAAGATGTCTAGCAGGAGAAAGGTATGCCACTTTTTCTTGCAGTAAAATTATTGCAACTGCATGAGGCACTCTCAATGTGAGAGGGTGGAATAACACCACTGAGGCTGAAGCCTGTACTGCCATTGTGGCTGCAACTACTGCTTGTACACAGTGAGGCAAAGATCGCGCCCCTGGGTCTAACTGTGATGAATAGTAGGCTATGGGGCGTTGCTTGTCCCCATGTTGTTGCGTCAATACTGACGTCATATATCCTTGTTTGCAATCTACGGTCTGAAAGAATCATTTATGATAATTTGGAAGTCCTAAAACTAATGAAGAAGCTATCAACTGCTTCAACCTGCAGAAAGCTGTTTCTGCTTCGGTTGTCCATTGTAAAATATCTTGTGCTGCCATTGGTGTCTTATATATCAAGTCAGTCAGTGGAGCAGATTCCAAAGCATAATTTGGTATCCAGCTCCAACAAAAATTAGTTGTACCTAAGAAAGACATAATTTCTTTCTTGGTTGTTGGTTTGGGTGCTTGAAAGATTGCTGTTTTTCTTTCCTCGTCTAATATTCTACCTTCATTGGAATTACATATCCTAGGTATCTAACTTGTTTTCTCCAAAGTTGTAACTTACTTTTGTTTACTTTGTGTCCTTGTGTTGCTAAAAATTTCAGTAATGCTACAGTATCCTCCCTGCACTGTTGCTGGGTGGGGGCTGCTAGCAAGATGTCATCTACGTAAAGTAGAATTTGACTACCTCCCGGTGGGGTAAACCCTGCCAGGTTGCTAGCCATTTCTTGTGCAAATATTGTTCGGCTCTCACAATATCCCTGTGGTAGTCGAGTATACGTATACCTTTTACCCTGAAATGTAAATGCAAACCAATATTGACTATCAGGATGTATAGGTATTGAAAAGAAAGCATTGCTAATATCTAGCACAGAGAAATACTTCTGTTGCGGTTCTAAATTGTTTAACAAAGTATGTGGGTCTGGCACCGTAGGTGCTCTAGGTATTACTGCATTATTTACAGCTTGTAAATCTTGTACCATCCGCCATTCCCAGTTTGCTTTTTTAACAGGAAATAGGGGTGTATTACATGGTGAATCAGGAGATTCTACCAGTACTCCCTCTTTGAGTAATGCTGTTATTATAGGCTTAATTCCTATTTCTGCATCCTTTCTCAAAGGGTATTGTCTTTTCTGTGGTCTAAAAGCTGACTTTGGGGTTATTGTAACTGGTCCTGCTGTTCGAATAAGTCCTACATCTGACGTGCCTGTTGACCAAAGAGTTGCTGGAATTTCACATAAGGCCTTTTCTTCTTCTTCTAATAAAAATGCTAATCAGCTGTCCTCGCTAGATTGCAAGTGTACAGCTGGATGTGTCTGTGTCAACCAATTCAGTTTTTGTTTTTGTATCCCTTGTTCTGACAGTTCTAAATCAGTCTGTTTCTCCCATCTTGTTACTTTTTCTCCTAAATCTGCCCATGTGACACTTTTGTTCTTTGTCAAGCTGACATGTGGTAACCGATTTGATCTATACAATGCAATGAATTCTTGAGGTAATGAACAGCTAACTACACTGTTCCCCTCAGTATCCCAGTACAAAGTACGCAAAACCAATCTAGTTGCACGATTTCTAAACAATTCTTGCTCATATTCTCTATCAGGTCCTGGTGTAGTACAGTAGTATAGAGTACAGTGTAACAAATGCTGTTGATCAGTGTCAAGGGAGGGGGCTTTACTGATGGCTACGTTCATCAGTTCCTCGGTTACTGCCCCTGGACCAGTCGTGACTAGGTCCTGGCTGTACCAGTAAAAAGTTTCACCCTCTGATCGCACTACAAAGGTATCCATTTGTCTCTGTGCCTCCATACCTTGTACAGTTGGAACTACTGCTATGCCAAATATCTGCATAAGGTCCCTGCCCAATAGGTTTACTAGACACTTTGCAGAAACAACAATTTTACTTCTCTGGGTCATACCTGAAACAGGGTCAGTTATTGCTATATCATGGGAAAGTGGTTCCCTGTATAGCTGTCCATTTGTGGCTTTTACTAGTATATAATCAGGTGATTCGGAATGTTCTGGTAACTTGGAGGGGTGTATCAAAGTCCGTGATGCTCCTGAGTCACATAGGAATTTGACTTCCCTTCCCTCCACCAGAAGTGTAACTTCCGGTTTCGTATCTGCTAAGTAGAGCTCTAAGCTCAATAATGCTAAGTCCAAAATTTCACTTTCTTCATCCTCCATATCTACTTGCACTTCCTCAACTCCTTCTATCACATTTACATTTGTTTTTTGTTTATTAACTTTTCCTGATGATTTCTGACTTTCACATGATGTATCCTCACTATCATATAGTCAGTCCTCATCTCTCTTATCTTCTGTAATTACCTTTTTGTTTTGCTTACAATCCCTTGCTAGATGTCCCTTTTTCCCTCACTCGCCTCTCTTTTTCCTCTCTTCAAAATCTTCTGATCGTTTATCAGACTGTTTGTTTCCCTGGGTATTTTTCTTGCCCTTTTTACCTGACTGTAATACAAATACTTCAGCTCCGTCTTCAGCAGTGAAGACTTGCGCCTTCTTTTTCTTTTTACTATTAAAATGTCTTTCAGCATGTCTAGTGTATTCGAGTAAGGCTTGTAGCCTCCCTGTTCGATGGTCTATCATATGCTCCGTAATGAAGCTACTAATAGGTGCAATGCAACCTTTCAAAAATGCATTTTTCAATTGTTGTTCATACGGGGAATCATTCGTTTGGTTCTCAGGAACCGACATACCGCTATGATTATTAAAACATTCTAATAATCTAGCATAATATCCATCTATTGTCTCATTTTCCTGTTGTATGCATTGATTAATGCAAGTCCAGTCTGCTCTAGGTTTCCATTTCTCAGAGATTCGGTCTGTCAGACCTTTCACTCTGTTGTCTAACTCTGCGTCACTATGTGGGAGTGGTCTAAGCTCTGCATTACGAGGATTCCAGGTGCCACAAATCATGTGCCAATCTGGACCTATAATTTGTCTTACTACTTTTTCTACTTCTTCCCCATTCAAGTGGTAACTCAACCTCATGCCTTGTAAATCTTCTAAAAATTTTGTAAAATTAACTTTCGGATGGGGGATTCCCTCAGTAGCCTTCCGGATATCCTCCGGTGTCCATGGTCTATATACTAAGAGTGTTGGGTCCTGCCCTTCCTGTCCTGCCTGAGGATTTGGAACTTCTATAAGTGGGCATATTTCTTCCTCACTCTCATCCTGTAGATTTCTCTCTATTTGGTATGATTCTGTGTCCCTATGTGTTTTATGTGTTCGGGACCTAGTCTCAATAGGATCTCTAACAAATGGTTGTGGTCTTGCTGAAACTTCAGGATAACGTGGAGGCAGACCAGCCTGTCCACTCACTTCATATCCTGAAAAGGGTAAGGGAGGGGGCAAGGGAGGAGGAGGAGGAGCTGTTGCTATTACCAAGTTATTATCCTCTTTGTCTAAAAATAATGTTTTTGAATTTTTAAGCTTCTGTTCTCTACGATTTGCTTCCTCAATCCACCTGTGTGCTTGAGGAATGCCTAGTTGGCATTGCTTTTTTGCCTGACCTCCAGCATCAGATTTAAGCTGCTTAAGGAGTTTAACTAGTGAAGTTTTATCTAGTTTACCATCAAATTCATATTTACTAACCCATTTCGTATAATACCTAACGTTATCAGAACGTTGTAATTGCATGTATTTTGCATCTTCGTTTAGGGGCGGATCTCGCGAGGTTTTAGTGCACTGATTGCCCATGTCAAAGAAAAAGTTACGGAACCCTTTTTTATCACGTGATATCAAGTTCTCAGTTCCTATTCACAGTTTATCTAGAATAACTGCCTACCTTATTCTGTTACCCTGATCTATGACCAAATATACAGTACTTCCTTTTGTCCCTGATCTGCAAAACAAATCTTGACAACAATATACTGTAACCTAGTCCCTGATCTAAAACAGAAAAAAGGCAAATTCTTCCTACCTGAGCCTCCGGTATTGAACTGTCCAAGTTCCGCTTTTCGGCCACAGATCAGAAAGTGGCCAGCCTCTTTACACAACAATTCAGTCGGAGGTCTTTTCACTCAAGAAGAACCATTTCATTAACTTCTCCTGCACAGTATTCGACCACCGATACGCTCTGATCTGCGGCTTACCAAGGGAATTCCATCTGCGAAGGACCAAACTGTTAAATAAAATTAAGAATTCAATACACAGGAGGTTCAGATTCAAAAGTTTACTAGTGTACACCAGGAGGCAAAAAACGTACAAGTACAGAATTTTGTCTGACATGAAACAGGAAGCACACAATTTTATATATGTTTAACATTTAAGCTATGCCCACCTTACTGACATGATATGTCACAGGGCATCTACATCACTTTAGCTTACAGTCTTCTATTCATAAAACTGTTGATGCTGTATATTTAAAAAAAAAAACTTTTCCTCTAGATACAATACGGCCTTGCTATCCAGTTGGTCAGACATAATGTCTTTCTGTAAAGTTACTTCTTCAAGGTTTCATATCAGTTCGAATACAATAGCAGATTCAGTCTTTTAATAATCTTCTTTGTTCTCTGTTACACTTTCCTACCAGCTGTGTGCTTATCTATACAAGGCCAAATCATTCCAACAGGAAAGCGCATAAGATTTCATTATTTCACACATTTTATTTCCTGACCCAGCAGATAATCACTTGTGAAAAGCATAAACATTAAAACTTGCTAAGCTAGCATTCTGCCAGGGTGGAAGGTCAGCTTTGCTTCAAGCCACACTGCAGTTTCAAAACTACTTCACATTTAAACATGAATTAATCCTCTCTACTATATGATTAATAGAATAAAATGCATTATATACTACTTTGCTTTTTAAACTAGCATTTCTCATGTATTCAAATGCACATGTTTCTAACAGAATCCCATATCCCAAACCTCTGGAAAGTTTCAAATATCATTCCTGTTCATAAAGGCGGGAACTCTTATGATTTTTCAAACTACCTACCAATCGCCATTCTATCCCCCTTATCTAAACTTCTAGAAAAGTGTATCCACTTCCAAGTCATGAAATTCCTGAACACACATCAACTCCTGTCCACCACACAACATGGCTTCCGCCCACATCATAGCACAACCACTGCTCTTCTCTCTTTTACTAATCTAGTTAACCAACACAAGAACAACTTTACATCTGCCATTTTTTTTGGATCTCTCCAAAGCATTTGGCATGGTCTCACACACCATTCTGCTAGATTCTCTAGCCTCACTCTCCTTTGCTCCATCTACTATAGCCTGATTCAGAAACTACCTATCTGACAGGCAACAATCTGTCCAATGGCAAGGTGTACTGTTCCCTCAACTTCCTGCCACCCCAGGTGTCCCACAAGGCTCAATACTGGGCCCACTTCTCTTTTCTATCTTCATTAATAATCTACATGGCTCAACCCAGCAGGCCACACTTATTCAATATGCAGATGATTCAACTTTAATCTGCACAGCCCCATCTCAAGCCATTTTAAAACAACTCACCAAGGAAACCTTTAACTCTGTAGAAAAATGGATTTCTGATATCCAACTCATCCTAAACCCCAATAAGAGTAAATTACTACTATTTACCCCTAACAAATCAAAAACTGCTCCCCTTTCCTTCACCATCACCTCTAAAAATGGCACTACCATTCCCCCTTCTGAACATACTAAACTGCTTGGCATTGAAACTGACAATAATCTTCACTTCAATGTCCACATCTCATAAACCATCAAAAAGGTTCACAAAAATTGGGCACACTATATAGGCACAAAAACTTTCTCTCAGACCACGCAAGAGTCACCCTAGTCCAGACTCACCTACTGTCCACACTAATGTATGCAACACCAATTTTCACCCACATCAGAAAAATAGATCTAGACAATAGAATCATGTTACAATAAGATCTCCAAGTTTGCTAAAAACACCACCTTCAGAACACATCACTGTGTTATTGTAAGGGACCTAAGTTGGCTAGAACTACCTCAACTACTTAATTACCACCAGCTAGTCACTGTCTACAATGTTCTTAAATACCCTGATAAAACCCCATCACTAACCCAACTACTTACCCACTACACAGCAAATCGCCCTCTCTGATCTAGTGACAAATCGTTCCTCTGTATTACTACAGCAAACAATACTGCAGGAAAAGTGCTATATTCCCACACCATTGCTAGAAACTGGAATTGCCTTCCCCCATCACTGACCACTGCCTCCACCACCTCACACTCCAAAAACTCCCTCAAATCACATCTGATGCATACCTGGCTATGTCCTTGTATTACTTAAACTTAAGCTATCCTACCTTTTCCTCCTCATACTCATTAACCAATACCATGATAGTCACTGTAATCCTCTATGGGACTAAAACCCATTCACCAATACCAAGTTAGTCACTGTAATCCTCTATGGGACTAAAACCCATTCACCAATACCAAGTTAGTCACTGTAATCCTATATGGGACTAAAACCCTAACAGCCATTAGCCGAGCCTCACCAATACCAGGTTAGTCACTGTAATCCTCTATGGGACTAAAACTCATTCACCAATACCAAGTAAGCCACTCTAATCATCTATGGGACTAAAACCCATTCACCAATACCAAGTTAGTCACTGTAATCCTCTATGGGACTAAAACCCATTCACCAATACCAAGTTAGTCACTGTAATCCTCTATGGGACTAAAACCCTAACAGCCATTTGAAGAGCCTCACCAATACCAAGTTAGCCACTGTAATCCTCTATGGGACTAAAACCCATTCACCAATACCAAGTTAGTCACTGTAATCCTCTATGGGACTAAAACCCTAACAGCCATTTGAAGAGCCTCACCAATACCAAGTTAGCCACTGTAATCCTCTATGGGACTAAAACCCATTCACCAATACCAAGTTAGTCACTGTAATCCTCTATGGGACTAAAACTCTAACAGCCATTAGCCGAGCCTGTAAGCAGCTCCTAATCCCTACTGTTTTGTAACTTCTCTGACTGCTGAAATGTGTCTTGTCTGCTTGCATTTTTAATGTGAATATCTGGTTGTTTTTTGTTGTATAATGTACGTTTGTTGTACTACTCTGTATAAAAATATTTCTCTCTCGTTTAACTTGTACTACTCTGTATAAAAATATTTCTCTCTTGTTTAACTTGTACTACTCTACATAAAAATATTTTTCTCTTGCTTAACAATGTGGAGCTTTTCTCCCTTGGGCATCCGCTGTAAATGGACCTAGTCCAGATGGAATTTCCCGGTTAACAAATGTAAAATAAAATAAAATAAATAAAGTTATTAGAGACATTAATTAAATGACAACAGTTAAGGCCCTGTATTATTGGATTTTTATATAGCATTCAGTGCTCAGTTAATAACTCTGTTACTGAATTTATGTAACTCAGCTGAACAGGTGGTTTTCTTCTATGCAGAATCGCTAGAAGCCATATGCTTACTCTTTCCTAACACTTTAAAAGATCACAAGTTAGCTTCTAACTGTAGACTGATTTCATTACTAAATTTGGAACTATGAATATTTGCAATGGTGTTAACTAATACATTAGATATATTGATGTCAGACTTAACTCCATCAGATCACCAGAGCTTTGTTATACAGAGGATGGGAGGCCCAGATCTTATTAGATTGTGGTTAAACATGCTCACTAAAGAAGATCTGTTGAATTAATCTGCAGTTGTAGTATTAATTGATTTTTATAAAGCCTTCAAATTTAGTGAAGTGGGGTATTTTTTGAGAGCTTAGGTAGGCTTATGGATTTCTACAAAAATTTATTATGACATGTCAATTGTTATGTACACATCTATCAGCTAGGATAGAGACTAATTGAGGTTTATTGGCTCCAATTCAGTTAAGAAGGTGCACTAAGCAGGAGTGCCCCTTTTCACTATATCTCTTTAAATTACTTGCAAATGCCTTAGATAATGCATTATATACATTTTTGAATTCAGGTTTTAAACATTCCCATCAAAAATGAGAGTTATCATCTTGGTTCATTGATGATTATGTCTTGTTGCTAGTCACTCCCAGACAATCCCTAATATGTATACTGGACAGATTTAATGAAGTCTCTTGATGGACCAGCTTAGTAATTAATTATTCTAAATCAGATCTATTTCCATTACCACAGACAGAAAATTCAGGTGTAGGTTGATGGGATGCACACCCAATATAACTTGTTCATAAGTGTACTTATGTGGGCAACCAGTTGTCTACTATTCCAGAACTCATTGTAGAGATTAATGCTAACAGTATACCAAATAGCTAAGTTAAACTTAGGATACAAACATCAATACTTGCCATTTTATCAGGAATACTGGTGGTTAAAATGATACTAATGTTTAACTTTTTTGTTCATTTTGAGATATCTGTCACATGTCACAACTTAATTATATGCAAACTATTTGGAAAAAAAGTTATTTGATTATATTTGGCAAGGCGATAAGCCAAGAATTTCAAGATAAAAAATATACAACTTATTAAAAGTATGTGAATTGGTCTTCCTGGGTATATAGATTTATGGTAATGCTATAATATGCCAAAGATATTTAAGAGCCAGGAGTGTGAACAAACCTTTACTGGCATCTGCAGAATTTAATTTAATATATTTGCGTACAATGTAGAAAAATCACTGTGAATTTCAACAAAATTTGGGACCCAGCTGGACTAGAATCTTGGTTTGAAGGTACTTGTATTATTCGGCATAAATAAGAATAATATTCTTCCTAGGGTTTTGTTGGGTACCCAATTGTGGTCAAATGAGATGGCTAAAAATCAAGTAATTATATGGTAGCTAAGGATATTGATAAGGCTACCGTTTATGTTATTTATATGTGGGATGATACGTCATGTTCTCTTTAATATTTACAGGTCCTACAGATGAAGAAAGGTCAAAAACTGAAGATACCATGGTGGAAATACCTGCAACTCTGATGTTTAGTGGTAATATTTTTCGACAGGATAAATACTGGATGGGGCCTGTGGCAGGACTAACCACCTAGTGGTATGAACTTTTCTTTAGATTTTTATCACCGTTGAAGTGACACCCCAACCTCATGTGCAGAAATGGGAAAAAGTGGTTGTGGACGGATGGATGAATGGATGGATAGATGAAGTATCGGATGGGAAAATAGTTGCTTATGGTGAAAACACCTTTATTAAGAGAAAGTAAGGAAAGGGGTTTTAAATTAGGTCGTATATATTAAATGATTGTGAAATATAGAAAGGATCCTATATATAAAGTGTATCAAAAATGGCAGCATCCTATATATAAAGTGTATCAAAAATGAGGACAAATACTTGCTTGGTATTCATGAAAACATCTTCCACCAACAATGCAATTTACATATATAAAATTCATACATGCATTGCACTGTACTCCAGCTACACTTTCACCTAAGGATAACGGAGCTTGTGGCAGATGCTGGATTTGCTGTGTTATTCATGCTGAATACTCACACATGATTTGGAAATGCTCAAAAGTATGACCTTTATGGCACTGGGCCATAGATAACAAGAGAGAGAATACTAGATTGTCACTGCCTTCTAGAGAAGATAGTCACTTTTGGCTATTGGGAATCCCAAATGATTTCTTCCCCCCAGTCGGGCAACACTGTAACAAGGTGAATACATGTGCTAGTATCTTTGATATTAGACACTATTTTTAGATTCTGGAAGCAGATCCCAGCAAACTGTGAAATATATTTCCTTACATTATTTCAGAGCTTGAGTGGATGATCCCACAACAGCATACAGAACATGATGTGGGAAAACTATGATTTATTATTCCCGTTTTTATGTGCGGATCCATTATAATTTTTGGAGCTGATTAAACTATATGTAGGCATTGATCAAGAAGGTTTGGTTATTAGGTAGCTCAGTATTAGTAATTTACATGGTGTTATAAAATGTTATATTTTAAATAATAGATTATCTGTGTTAAATGTATTGGTGTGGGGTTGGTTGTATTATGAAACAGTGTTAAGTTCATATTTTTATGGCGTGGTGGTTGTAAATGTTTTGACTGTCAAAACTTTTAATAGCAGTGCATTGATGCATTTTATAATGAAGTGTGATGCTTTGTTGTTTTTTTCTGTATTTAATAAAGGTTATTTTTGAAAATAAAATATACCAGACTTCACGTCAATAAAATCTTAACAATCTCCACATTCAGTGGACAGAACACTCACCTCACTATTTACTCAATGAACAGACATTAACAGGAGACAACTTCAACTAAATCAGGCAGTTTGGCAGACGGCTCATCTTAACTATAGAGCAGCATCATTACCTATTGTTTACTGACCATCCATTCTACTTTTTAATGCCACACAACACAGGCCATTTAAGTAACTTGCAACAAGAAGAAAATAGATGAGAAATGTAATAAAGCAGAGAGGAAGAAAAAAAGGAAGGGAACAACAAAAAGGAAATGGATGAACTTCCTTCCATAACCCGCAACACCTCTTCTTAGGATGGTTGGGTGGGCAAATTCAAGTCGCAGTGCCAAAGAGACTGATCCTCACCTTGCCAGTAGCTATATACTGCTCCACTAGTCCTGCCCCATACTCTGTGCTTAACCCACCTGCTCAACTACTGCAACTTTCAAACACCCTCTCCTACTAATGGAGCCTAATGCTTATCACCCTCTCCCCACCACCTCTACAGCTTTACACTGGGCCCAGCTACAGATGTGTTTGACAGGCAAACACCATTTTTCATTGATGCTATATTCCCTTTACACCCCAAAGACAAATGATACCTCAAAGATGTTAGGACTGGCTTTATTAAACACAATATATACCAAACTTCACACACTAATAAAAATCAATCAGCACATTCAGGGCAGTGTGACAGAATGCTCACCTCGCTATTTATTATGAACAAACATAACAGGAGACAACATCAACCAAATCAGGCAGACTCACCTTAACTAGATAGCAGCAGCATTAATTAGCATTCACCAACCACCCACCATACTTTATAATGTGGCATTACACCAGTCATATAAACAAGCTGCAATGTGAAGGAAGGACAGAAGAGAAAGGAAAGAAAGCAGGAAGAAGGAAAGAAGGAAAGAAAGCAGGAAGGAAGAAGGAAGGAAGGAAAGAAAGACAAGAAAGAAAAGAAAAAGGGAGAAAGAAGGACCCCCCTTATATAATTGAAGGAGAGGTAGCTTCTTCCACCCACCTGGCTGACGTCAGCCTGTCTCACCCTCACACCTAGTAGGTCCCTATCTGCAAAGTCCCAGTGATCCAAGACATAATACCTGAAAGCTGCACTGGCTGTCACTTCCAGGATAATGACAGACTTTCTACTGGTCTGAGTGCACTAAACTGAACTGCTGACCACCACACTAGTGTAGGAATTATCTATAACTACATTATATCTGTCTTGAGAAACCACTGACATACCAATAATAAATTTCTTTTAGTTCTGGAAAGTAACCACCTCTTAGGTATTATACTGAGATCATTCCCTTGCAAGTGTATAACCAGACAGTGCAGGCTACCTTATTGAACTCGTCTTCTTCTTTCTGCTTTTCCCATTAGGGGTCACCACAGCAGAACAACAGTCTGCAGAATGATTGGCAGTAGAGCTTTTACAGTGTCAAGTTGCTATCCCTGCACCCAACCTTCCACAGAAGGCACATAGATACACACCTAACACCAATTTTAGAGTGTCCAATCTAACTGCACCATGTCTTTGGTATGTGGGAGGAAACTGGAGCACCCAGAGGAAACCCACTACCTTACTGAACTCTTACCTTATCTAAAATAGACATTAACTGAAACAATTCCAAACCTCTTTAGCCTTGCCAGCCTACTTCCCACATTGATGGATCCGTGTTCAGGTTCACATCTCATGATCTTATGTTCACTCTCCATGTTGCCTAGTACACAAAGGAATGGCCTACAATCAATACCTGCTTCTTACCTGAAAAAAACAAAACAAAACAAAACAACTGTTAAATTTCAGCAACAACAGAAAAAAACTTACTCTATTTAATATATTACAAAAATGCCTTAGACTGCCATCTACCCAACCTTAGTATGACCTCCAAAGAACTTCCTTTGGCTGCTAAGTCTAATTCCCTACCTATTCAAAATGAATTTGTAGCATAATGTCACCTTTAATACTCTTACTGCCCAATGCCTTCCCAGTCAGACTAACACACATCCCCACCTCCACCAGATTGCCTGAATGATCCTGGAAAACCATTATTACTGAATACCAATTCTGGGTTAATCTCCAAGGCATGGGGCATAGTAAGTGATCCTCACTCTTGGGTGACACCACCTGCTGACCTTTATCTCTTTGATCTGTCTTGGATCTTCTTAACCACACTAGCACTCCTGTTCCTGTAATACTCAGACCCCACCATTTGAAATCCCACAGCAATTCACACACCCAGAAAGTTGCCATATATATGTAAAGACTGTTAAAGCTACCCATAACACATAATCAAAATAACAATAGGTAATATGATGAAAATCTTTCAGTAAAGAAGGCAAAATGCATTTACCTAAAGGAAGCCTCCTGTCCACATCCTCTGACCGGACTGTCTCTCACACCTTTAATATTCATAAAATGAACCATTTCTTGGCAATATCTTTCAAACCAGAAGAGTCTGCCACAGCCCCTAAAGCTACCACATGTACCGTCATAGTTATAACTGCTTCCCTGGCTTTCCACCTCTACATCGAATATCAAGCTACCATCTACACAGACCACTGTCTCTCCTTCACCCATAACCCAGTCGCAAAGTTTGTGATGGCTGAGATAGCTGCACCATATGACCATCTTGTTGACATTGCCCAGGACTGTTACACCAACCAACCTACCACATTTAACCATACTAATTTTGGCATTAACATTTGACTCATCTGTGCTTCAGGCTCCTACCTCCAAAACCTGCTGAAATGAAAATGTGGTAGACTATCAGCCAACATGCTGCAATGACCTGTGATATGCTTAGCTGTAAAGGAAATATTAATCATTAAGAGGTACAAAACAATTTTCCTTAACATACCTTGAACAAGCCAGACTTTGATTTTTTCATCCACAAGACCTGTATATCCACCATTAATAAAGGACATTTTGCAGCTAAGTTATCAGAGTGAAAGATCACCATCTTGTTATGAAAACACTTCCTGCCAGACTATAGTTGCTGCCCAAACTGGCACGAGTCCCAAAAACATTATGCCTTTTTCCCCTCATCAGACCATTCACTTGGTCATCTTTCTGCAAAACTGCCTTAATTTAAAATAGGCACCCATTCCCAGTCCTGCTGCTGCATCAGTACAGAGATCCAACTCTTCCAAATACATTTATCCCCTTGCCAGAAAGATACTCTATTAAATTGTTGGAGAAATTCCAGCCAAATGGACATATCTTCTTCTGTCTCCTTGCCCCACTCTCACCCAGTGATGCTTGCCTCTTGCTCCATTCAGTAGATTGACGAATGATCTAGTAAATGCCCTCCCTTGACCTAACACGCAACATTCAAAATTCAATAATCCCTATACTTCCATCACATCCCTAACTCTAACCTTGCCCTTACCTGTCAAACTTTCCACCTTACATTTCAATTTATCCAGTTTCTTTGTTGTCAATAAAAACACTTTTGACTCTGCATCTGCCTTCATTCCTCAAAACATAAGAACATTAGCCAGGTCATCCTGCTTAATCTATGGCAGCAGAAGCCCCAGCTCTGTGCAGAGTTGCACAAATGTCTTCATACCTAACTTGACTTTCTCGCTAGCATTGCCCATCAACTAAAAGTCATCCAAGTAATCAACTGCTCATAAGTTCTGCGCTCTTTGTTGGCATATCCAATGCAAGGCCATGCTGAAATTTTTCAAATATGGCACAAGCCACTATACAGCCTATGGGCAGGACCCTATTAAAATAAAGCTTGCCCTGCAAATTCATATCTAGAATAGGCCAGTTTTGTTTCCAAACCATAATCAACCCTAAAGCAAACTATCTATCCAACCAAGGATTACCAAATACTAGAATAACCAGCAGTTCCTCCTCCAATGATGGATACTGCACCTTGGTGTATTCCTTGTCATTGTGATCATTGCTCAAATTGCTCTATGAAAATGACAGATGATGTATAAAATGAAATTTCCTCCTTGGTCTTTTTGGGGACTAAACCTAATGGGGGTGTCTCTAAAAGACAGAAAAGCATATACTCAAGGGAACCTAAAATTCTCCTAGCTTTCAGGTCCTTCTCTAGGCTTCCTTTTCATTCCCTTTTATTGATTTGAAATTACCACAAATCTAATTTAAATCTTCAACCTTTCACATAATAGGAAATCCTGAAAAAAACTTGAACCAGCTCCTGTACACCCCTTCTTAGCCCCTAAGGTTGATGCTCTGGTTGACAATCTAGGCAAGCTCTTCAAAATTCTGTTATATCTTTTACAATTCCAGGCCAGTAAAATGTAACTAAAATCCTAGCTTCTGTCTTACTCATCCTAAAATGATCTCCCAAAATATGTCCTTGCACTAACTTCATCACAAGTATTCTAAAATGCCTTAGTATTAGTAACTGGCTTAGTATCTACCTTCTGTCTTTGGTTATCTGGTTGAGAAGGTTATTCCATAGCTCAAAAGTACAGTATGAGGTAAGACTCTTCTGTTTCTTTGGATCTCTACCTATTTTTGTTTTATTCTTCTAAAGTGACAAGCTTTTTAGAAGACCTAGGATCACTCTGGAATACCACCTTGCTTAAGTTGCTATAGAGTGCCCGTTCATATTTATTAACAGCCAGGATTTTTAGAATGCTTTGTGCATTATTTCTATCAGGTTCTAGACATAGCTTCTAAATATGTACTAAATCAGCCATTTGTGACTTTACCAGTCTGCCCACACTAAATGGTTGCAAAACCTAAGGGACTGAAACTCAGTAAGACTCCAACTCTAGACAGAATTTCTTATTTAAAGTTTTAGTAGTTGGGTACACCAGCATACTGCAGGGCCATGTACACCTTGTCAAATTAGAGGACAATATTCTGGAACACTGCACTTATAGTGATATTTTCCCTAGCTGCATACCTTTTGAAAGTCATCAGATAAACCTCCACATTATCTTTTTTACAAGTTTCTTCATGGAGGCACAGGAATATGAGATTCCAAACAAGTAAACTGTTGACTCAACGTTGTGGATATCTGCTATTTCATGCGAAGCAGGTGTTTCTCTGAGAACAAACATCCCTCCTGAAAAGCTGTTGTGTATTTAATTAAAGCTGTTTTTTAAGTAATGAAGACCTGATGTTGTCTTATTCTAGTAAAAAGCTATCTAATTTGTCTCCTTGACTCCATTAAGGGCTAGAAAGACTTAATCTTCTATTCTATTTTATATATATATATATATATATATATATATATATATATAGCTATCTATCTATCTATATCTATTTATATCTATCTATCTATCTATATATATATATATATATATCTATATCTATCTATATATATATATATATATATATGGTTTACTATGGCAAAGTTGAAGCTGACTTGGTCGAATGATGGTATGATCAAACCACGTCTGCAAAAGTGACAATGTCAAATTCCGGCATTGTCGAAATACATCTTGAATTCCACCGTGGAACAAGCGTTAACATGGGTTGAGATAGGGATAAGATTTATACTTCAACCCATTCACCCTCTGGACTCCATTGAAGTGGATTCGACCGAATCCACTTCAACATTGTGTGGATTGATTTCCGAATGTCGAATTTCCAAAAGTTCGAATTTCATATTTTGGAAATTCAAAATTCTGAAGGAAACCCACATATATATATATATATATATATATATATATATATATATATATATATATATAAAACTTTTTTAGACATTACAATTCTTTTCTGAAGTATGTTAAGGGTATGTTTAAAGTAACAACTAAACTAGTAGTAGTTGCTATGCAGCATTTCTTTTTCAGCTCACATGAGCAGATGTGAATGAGTGCACACATCATATTTTTGAGTGTTAGGTGGGTTAGGCTATGTTGGCTATTGAGTGATTAAGAATTTAATCTTCTTTTGTTTAGCTTTCTTTTCTATTGTATTCTTTTTTTTCTTTTCTTTTCTCTGCTTGATAGTATTGAGTGAGTTGGGCTTAAATGGACCAGATGTATAAGTTTTGCATATGAGATTTGGTAGGCAGGACAGTTTTGATTGTACTGCATTGTTTGAAGTATGTATGGTAATGATACTACTAAACAGGAATTGGAAAATACTTGTAGAAAGTGCACTGTTACCAGAGTGAGTGCTGATGTATCATTACTTTCCAGCTCTTACTCAGTTCACGATTCCAATCTATATCCTAATGTTTTTTTTTTAATGAAACTTGTAATGCAAACGTTTTTAGCTCTCTTTAGTGAATCTGTAGATGTGAGTTCCCAAACAAATTTATATATCAATTGTATAAGCAGTTTATTGTACACTTGGCAGAGTGCTATTTGTATTAGTGTGTGTTTAGATTCTATTGGTCATACAATTAGTCGGTTTCCTGCTTACGACTTGAACATCAGTAGTGAATTAATTGAATCCTACTCTCTCTCATTCACTTATTAATGTGTCTACGAAGTCTCAGCCTGGTGGCAATAAGGTCTCTGTCTCCTTCTTTGAAGGTGACATCTTTGGTTGGCTTACCTATAGAGAACTTATGAGGCAGCTTAGATTTTGTGCAACTTTTCCTCCAAGTTTAAATGAGTATGTGTCATTTGCACCAGTATTTAATATTAGGGCTGACAGATTGAAATATATTACTTTATTTTCACCAATGTGCTTTATTTACCAATATATTTGCTCATTAAATAATGTTTCATGTTTTATGGAGGCTTGTGCTTTTAAGAAAAGTTCATTTAATCACCAAGTATCCTGTGCACCAAAGCACTGCCTTTTCAACAGTATAAAAAGTGTTGGCTTATCTGCTTATGTTATTTTGATGAAGTCTCTCTGGTCAGATGAAAGCACTCAATCATTTTATTTATTATTTATTATTTTAATAACATGTATTGTTTTTTAACTAGTGATAGGATCTTCAGTGGTCTTATTTGTATTTGTATTTTGAGTTTGGTCAACATAACACTGCACCTTTCTACTTCTTCTCACTAACATTAATGCCAGTTTACTATGCTATTTCATAGGTTTCATAGGTTCATAGATTCATAGGTTCATAGATTCCATTTCATGTGCCATGGCTCTGCGCTCAGGTAATCTACCTTTGGCCAAACATGAAAATAAACATAATAGTTTAGCCCACCCCTGGGGTTCAGAAAAAGAGGGCTGCCATTGCATAATGTATCAGCCATAGATAATTCAGTTAGTACAATAAGAGAACAGAATGACATGCAGAAACAACTTTAGGCTCAATGAGGAACACCTCCTTATCAGCTAATTTGCATATCTCTGAACTGTATATTTTAATGCTTCTGCTAAAAACACATTGCAGTAGTACTGTCCTCTGGTGGCCCATGCATCAAGTTGGCTTTAGCATCATATGTCTAAACTGACCAGAGGTTTGTAGAATGCCTTTGTTTAAGTCTTATATATTGGGTCTGTCTCTTGTAAAATTTTAGATTTTATAGTAAATCAATGAGGATTACAATTAGTCAATAATGCCAAACATTACAATTTCATACTTTAGAAAATGCACATTGATGGGAAGCCTGTTGTTCTATTAACCTTTTAAAATAAATTAGAGAAATATTTTTCTTGAGTCGTTAATCTTTTTCTTTAGTCGTACGATTCCTCTACCCAACAGCAGCCACTGGCTCTGGTGAAGTATGACCACATTTTTCTATGATTGTAAGAGTAATATAACAATTCCATCAACATCCTATCTGCTACATGGCTTCATATATCCTGAATACAAGCTGAACTGTTGAGGTAACCTAAGTCCCCAAAACACATTGGCTGCTATTTTACTTGAAAGAGTAGTACAGCAATTCCATCAGCATCTTACCTGCTACGCGACTTCATATATCCTGAATACAAACTGAATGTTTGAGGCACGCTAAGTCCCCAAGACCCCTCAGCTGCTACTTTACTTGTCTAAACACTTGTAAGGGTAATACAGCAAATTCCACCAGCATCTTACCTGCTACGTGGCTTCATATGTCCTGAATACAAACTAAACCTTTGAGGCACGCTAAGTCTCCAAGACCCCCTGGCTGCTATTTTACTTGTGTAATCACTTGTACATTGATTATTTTCTTATTTGCATTTAAAATAACGGCACTCATACATCACCAGAACAAACTAACACCGGCCATCCCAAACAATCTTCCTTACCTTTCTACCTTATATACTTTTTTATTTTTCCATCTCATAATAACTGCTGTGTCTCCCTTTACACATATAATACATTGGCTATCTCTAGTGAAAGTGCTAATCCCCAGCCTTTGGTCCCAGTAGTGTCACTATAGTGATAGTTTTAAAAGTGTGATTTGGCAGATTTGATAACTATTTTCAGTGACAAAGGACGTAAATCTTAACTTGCAGATTATTTTTTCTTGAAATTCCATAGCTCCACTTGAGGCTAGCCCATTTGGTTCCCCTCGATACAATTGGGCTCACTATGCTCTTCTACCCTACCCCCATTCCCTCACACCCCACTCTCCTTACACTTATACTCTCTATGCAACACCTCTTCCTTCACTCAAACCAATCAGCTTTATCTACCAAATAAACTGTCATATCTACTTTTCCACTCCCACCTTATTTTCTCTTCCTTCCTAGTCTCACTAAATTAATCTTTTCCCCTCCCTATATCCTCCCACCTTAACTCTATTTCCACCACACTAAATTCATATAAGTAGCCCCCCAATCCTCATGACCCTTATTCATTCAGTACATACTCTTAAAAATTCTTTTAAGCTCTGACTCTTTATATCTCAAGCACTGCTTATCCTCCACCATGATGATTGCATATCTTTTTACTACCCTTCTCTTCTTCCTTTCTGTATTAACCTCATACCACACTATACTCTCTTATCATACACCACTGCCTACTTTCCGTGTCACTCACATTACCAACATCTCTCCTCTCTCACAGCCAATCTCTCTATCTTTCTTTCATTTTCTCACCTTCGCACCTCTTCAAAATGAACACCTTCCCAAACACCTCTTTCTCTTCTATTTTGAAGTCAAGAAGGTCTGCTAATATAGACCTCCTCTCACATATATTATTACTTTCATGGATACACTTCTTCTGGATGTGGAAATCCATCCCAATCGAGGTCCACCTGCCACTACCTCATAGAAACAATCCAAAAACGAACTAAAAATAGAAATATATACTCTACCCCTCCCTCATCCTCTAACATAACACCTTCCAATATATATTCATTTAAAACAGTTCCCACTACCTTCATCAAATATGTCCTGACCAAACTCAAACCTTGTTCTTCCTGCACTGATAAATTACCTTCCTACTTTCTTAAAATTTATGCAGAATCCATTGCCTATCCTGTCTCTATACTCATAAATTGAGCCTTGACCAAAGCCTGTGTCCCTAATATATGGAAATCCTTCTTTAAAATCCCACTACACAAGGGCAGAAACTCTACTGACCCTTTATTATTATCATTATAGGCTCATAGCTATCCTGTACCCTGTCTCCAATATTTTGGAGAAGTGAGTACATATCCATTTACTCAAACACTGGCTTGACAACAACCTGTTAACTTCCACCCAACATGGTTTGAGGCCCTGACACAGTACATCCACTGCACTACTTTCCTTTACCCAAACAGTAGCTGAGACCTGTGACAACAACAACCTCATCTCCTGCTTTTTCCTTGATCTTTCTAAGGCCTTTGATACTGTCTCTTACTCTAAACTCCTAGCTAAACTCTCAGACCTCTATATCTCTCTAGCTCCTCTGTAAACTGGTTTTCTAGCTACCTCTCCAATAGGCAACAATCTGTTCACTGGCAAATTGTCTGCTCACCCTTCCTTCTGGTCAACACAGGGGGTTCTTCAAGGATTTATCCTGGGCCCCCTATTGTTCAATATTTTCACTAACAAACTACATTCTGCTTGTAAGCTCTCAACTCTACTACAATATGCCAAAGATTCTACACTTATGACCACTGCTCATACTATTCCTGATCTCTTAGCATTCACTCAGGACAGCTTCTCATCTTTTGAAACATGGCTCTCAGACAATCAACTAGTACTAAATCCTGAAAAAACAAAACTCCTTCTCTTCTTTACTAGAGCACTGGCATAACACAAATCCTCCTTTGCCATCACTTCCCTCAATAATATTACCATTAAACCTGAACCTCATACTAAACTACTTGGCACAATTATTGGCGATGAACTAAAATTTGACATACACAATTAACAATGTATAAAAAAAAAAACACACCAGAAACTTGGTCTACTTTATAGAAATCAAAAATTCCTTACACCTATCTCCAAACTCTCTCTAGCTCATTCATTCCTCTTACCTTGTCTACTCTACACTGTCCCAATCCTTACTAATATTCAAGCTACATTACTGTCAAAACTTGAAAAAGCATACAATAAAATAGCCAGATTTGCCACTAGCCTCCCTTACAATTCCTATCACTGTCTCACCCTTAAGATACTTCAATGACCTGAATTCTCTCACCAACTACTACTTCCTCAATTACATATCACACACTCTGTTCTCTATAATCCCTCTTCCTGTCCCTCCATCTCCAACCTAGTATCTTATTAAACCCCCCTCTGACACCTTCACACAACTGACAAGCACCATCTTGACATCTACAGACCTGAAAAGAATATTGGAAAGTCATGTGTGGAACACACTCACCCCACAATATAAGAAACATTTCCCAAAAGCACCAGATAAAAAGAGAATTAAAACACTACCTACAGAAGACTTGGACCTACCCATGCCACCCCCCCCCCCCATTGACAACCATTTTGCTTATTCCTCTACTGCTCTATTCAAATTATCACCTCTTTTTTGTTTTTTTTCTCTCTGTCATGTAATTTCTTTTTTTAACCCTCTTGTATTAAACACAAGAAAGTCATTCAAATGCTGTGTCACTTATGTTATCAACTGAGAGTACCTCTTATACATTTTATACTTTTGTAATGGCATTTTCATTGTATTATAGTGTACTGTGCTGTGAACTGCATCTTATATCTTTATTTTATCTGCCTGTACATTAGACCACTATGTATTTGTTTATCTTTTGCATGACTGCAAACTGTCTGGAGCTTTTCTCCTAGGGTTTCCATGGAAAATGATCCTCTGGCTCAGATGGACTAACACGGTTAACAAATAAATAAATAATAAATAAATGCATTTTAAAATTGTCTATAATATTAGTCATTTACATATATTTTTTGCTTTTGTCCAGAGTTCTTTAGCTATGATGCTGAGAAGTGTGACAAGTACCACCACCACCAGACACACACACACACACACACACCCACACACGCACACACGCACACACACACACACACACACACACACACACACACACACACACACACACACACACACACACACACACACATACAATCTCTGACAGGCATTCACATACATGCGTACAGATATCCACTCAACGTCGCTCATCCCCCAACTCTATTGTAGAAGTGACCCATTCACTGACACCCATGCTCCAACACCATTTAATCCTTAAAAAAAAAACACAGTATGAGAGAGAGATGCACATATACAATTTCACTGGAGGCAAAAATCTTACATACAAACAATGCTATAAAGAACGCACATACTACATCCACCACACATAGTGTCTACTACCCACATAGATCATCCTATGCTGAGGCACACCTCAAAGACATCTTCAGTCTATAAACAGTAACACCTATCCTCAACAATCTCTAAAGCACTCACCAAAAGGAACACCAAAATCAACACAGACTCCTACACTGTGTAGAGCCCAAACAGCAAAGCCCAAAAGGCAAGCCAACACATTACCCAGGAATTTTGTCATAAGGGATGCCATTGCATGACACATACATGCCCCACTCATCACACTGAACAAGAAGCAGATAACAGTTAGTTGCTTATCTGTAGCCAGAATCCACCAAGTTATGCACACACTCAAGTCACTGCACCACAGTATTGCTGTGATTCTGTCATAGTCCATGTGTGAGTTAATAACGTTAGACATATTTTCCCAGACTATATGAAGAGAGACATTGTTGATCTCTTTGAATACGTGTCTCACCCAAGTATGTACCTTGCATTGAACAGCATTCTATCTTCACCAAGTATGATGCCACAGTATGAACAAAAGATGACTGGTTTCAAGAACTGGCTAAGTTTCTGGTGTCTTCCCAAGGGCATTCAATACTTGTCAGCATGAGAGGACATGGGTAACAGACCACACTGCTTTGCAAAGAATGGTCTGCACTTGACCCCCTTAGTCTTCCAAATATTGGCTAACACTTTATCCACCCATTGGAGCTTTTTTAGGCAATACCAAATTGATTAACCTACCAACATAGGAAATAAAACCCAAAGAAACCTAAAGGTGTTATTGCTCTATGCTAATAGTCTAAACAAAATACTCCACACCCTACAAGCTCTCCTTACTCGGGAGAATATAGACATCTGAGCCCTTACTGAGATATGGTTTAAATCTGCAGAAAGTACTCCAGCAGTGCAAGGCTTGAGTGCCTTCTACACATTTAGACCATTAACTGCATAGACAGACAAAAGGTGGAGTCAGAATTTATATTAGCATCAAACATAATGCTATGTTGGCTATACAGGAAGATGCCCTGGAATTTATCCACATGAAAATCACCTTAGACAAAGTCCCATACCATTTCTTAGCATACTATAGGTCACCCTCTATGTCCATAGAATCCCATAGCTCATACTTACACCTACTGGAGACACTCACCATTAAACCCCATTCCTTGTCCATGGAAGACTATAACTACCCTTCAATAGACTGAGATACATAACACTAACTTATATTCACAGGCACAATGATTCCTCGACTTTATTAACACAAATACCCTTAAAGAGATAGTGTGCACACCATCCACAGGTTCAAACATACTGGACCTGGTACTCATCAATATGGGAGAGTGCTACACCCCCCCCCCCCAGATGTCATGTCCTCAGTGGTGAGTTTAGATCCCAAAGCTGTCTCCTTCTAAACATAAATCAACTCAAATTAAGCATAACTTGGACAATTGGATAGGAAACCATAAATTCTACCCGGGGGTTTCACCTATGTCCCATTTGGATGGGGTAGTTGGTGCTGATCATAAATTCACACACTAATATAGGTTATTTCTCTCAGTCTATGAGGGAACAAGGGTAAAACATGGCTAGGGTTATAAAGGCCCTTGGACCAATAGCATAATAACCTCCTATGACCCTATTATCCTATGAACACGGTAACCCCAGCAAACCCTGTGACAGTTAATAACTATTATAAAGCAAACTACACATAGGCCAGAGTGTATGTTGTACCTTTAAGAGCCAATCCTGTCTTTGGGCACGTGCATATAAGTACTGAGCACTTGCAAGTAAGAGCGCCATTTAGAACGAGCAGCCGGAGTGAAAGCATATATGTATCAGTTAGTTAGTTCATTTAGGTTTTGTGTTCCAGTCATCCATCCTGATGTGTTTGCATGTAGTAAACAACTTAAACAAACACCCAAGCCTCATCATCTTATTTAAATACACAAGACGAGTGACATGGTGTCAGAATGGGATTCAAAGTTAAACTTCTTCAAAACCATGAGGCATGCAGTTACAATTGGAGGAATGTATAGGAATGAATCATGTGAAGCTCAAACGACTTGCAAACAGGTTAATCTGTTTTGTGACATTTGTTTTTTTGTGAAGTTTTACATTAAATTATTTTATTATTCGTTCAGTGTTGCTCGTTCATTGTCATTATACAAGTGGAGGACAGCCTTTATTGTTACCAGACAGCGTTTTGTGCATATTATCCCACTTGAGTATAATTGAAAAACTCACTGAACTGGACATAAACTCCTTTGTAACTTGTTGGATTACTGGCTGACTCACAGGTAAGACCCACTAAGCCAGGATTGGTGATGCCACCTCCACTAAGAGACTGGTCAGCAGGGTACCTTAAGTCTCAGTGCTGGGACCACAGCTATTTGGCATTTACTTCTGTGAGTTAAAGGATAATGTCAGTGATCTTTGGCTGATCATGTTTGTAGATGACTAAAAATTGGGAGTGATCATAGATTTCCCCATGACACAAACATCTTACAAGAGGTTCTAACACAGACAAATGGCTGGAGCCAAAGTCATGGACTAAAGCTCAATGCCATTATAGTGCCTTTTGGGAAAACTGCCACCTAGGCTAATTACTCCATCAATATGATACTAGTAGTTAGGAATCTGAAAAAATATGTAGACAGTAATCTGGCCTTTGACCAACATGTGGCTAAGGTAGTAAGAAAATCATTCAATGTTGCCCAGCTTATAAGAAAGGGCATGGCATCCAGGTCCAATGAAGTCATAGTACCTCTTTATTTGGCCCTTATTAGACCCATCATTGAGTATAATGCCCCCTTCAGCATGTACCTGACAATACATTTGCTATACCTGGAATGTACAGAAAGATTCCTTACCATGAGAGTCCAGGGTATAAACAGCATGCTCTATATGGATCGTCTTAAAGCCTTATCTCTATACTTGGTCTCCTACAGATTATGCGTTCTCAAATTGTTGACCTTCACTATATCTTCTATACAATTTATCTGACCCTTCTAGTCTTTAATTATAATATTCTGTAATATAGTTGTTTTTCCCCTGACATTTCTTTTTTTTCCTTAGCAGTGAAATAAGAGAAAACATGAGTACTGACTGTCTTAAAGAAAACTGAGTGAGGCCTTTGGGGGGTGAGTTCTCAGGTAGCACAAAATCATTTGATTCTCCTGTTTCACTGTTTGTTCTTGTTTGGTTCACTGTGCAAAAAGATGAGTCTTAATCTTGGGTGATTATGCTACTACTGAGGAATTCTGCTAATTTTATTATTTCTCAGAGGTAGTTTTGCTGTTCAGATGAGGCATGCATTCTTATTTTTTGAAAACAAGAATGACTTGTTTCAGTCTGAATACCAATTGCTACATCATTAAAATGTGAAATCCAAGGTATCAAACTGTTTTACTCCAAAGTATGTATCATTGAATTCTATGGTAAACAACTAATATTCTCCCAACAAAAGAAACTTGATCACCGCTGTATTATGTATATGTGTACACACACTCACACAATGAACATGCACACTCACAAACACCCATGCATACACACACTGATTATAAGTTCAAAGGGGCAACAGAGACACAGACATAAAAACACACAAAGGTTTATCATTCCAAATGGGAAAAAAAAAACAGAATAAAATTTAGCACAACTTAACTTCTGAGAATTGCATACAGTTTTTTTTCTCAGTAACTTTTCAGCCTTTCATAGTTTTTCAGCATGCTATATTTAAAAGTTCATGGCTGCAGGTCTCAATCAGGCTGCAAATCCAGCTCAACACCAAAATTACTTCAGCAGATGTAACTCCCTGTCTTGCTTCAACTAGGTTAGCATTTTTGCTCCTCAGATGAAGAACTGAATGCCTCCTTCCAGGCAACTTCCCTTGATTCAGCTTTCATTAGCAGTCAGTGCCCTGTTAACTAACTAATACAAACTGTTACATAGCACTTGTTTCATGAGAATGTTGCCACATTATGCACACATTTCCAGACTCACTGTGTTGCAAATATTTATATCAATACAGATCTATAGGAATATGTAAATATACGTTATACAAAGAAATGTTTAAATATATATATATATATATATATATATATATATATATAGATACACACACACACACACATATATATATATATATATATATATATATATATATATATATATATATATATATATATATATATATATATATATATATATATATATATATATATACACACACACACACACACACACACACACATATATATATATATATATAAATGTGTGGCTGTGTGTGTGTGTGTGTGTGTGTGTGTGTGTGTGTGTGTGTGTAATACCTAGAACAGATACCCACATCTGTTTTTGTATTGTCTCATTTATGCTCATGATGAAAAAATGCTAAATATTTACTTACTTAATCCTTGACTGGTACATATTATTTTTGTGAAACTCTAAAAGATGAATGATTAGTTGCAACTTGGTTTCTTGGTAACAAATGCATACCTTTTACTGGCCTTTGAACAGTTAATCAGCTTTAGCATTCTATTATTTTTCTAAAAGAGCATTGAAACACAATAGAAAATGCAGAGTTGCAAAGCTGCCTCTAGATGTCAGTAGAGTGATAGAAATGAAACTAACTATAAAAATGATCTTGCTTCTTTTCAAAGCCAATAAAAGTCATATAAGTGGTTATTACCCTCAAGTGTGTTGCAGTTATGATTAAAAAAGCCCTTTTGAACCTCACAGAAATGCAATAGCCTGGAAGTTTCAGTTTTAATAATTAAACTTCTGAAAAAATATATACAATGGAGAAACTTCACTTGTATACCAGACATCATGAAAAGAGCAAGGTTTGTTCTCTGAAACAGTTACCGATCTGTGGTTCACGTGTGTTGCTGTTTTCTAAAGGTGATAGTATACCTAGGTTCTTTAGTTCAAATTCAGAGGATATGCATTAATTTAACTCTATGAAAGAGAAATGCAGACTGTCCTTCAAGTTTACACTGCCCAGTGATCAAATAAAAGTATACAAGATAATTTTCAGAGCTAACAAATATGCTGGCTGATTTTAGGAGCTAACCAGGTTTTAAATATTAGCTTCAAATCTTTCTTAAAACCCATGGTTCTGTTTTCTAGCATTTCCCTTAATATTGAAAGTATGCCTCATTAACCCCTAACCTAGACTGCAAATTTATCTTTAAAAATGACCAATTTTAAAATAAAAAAGATATTCTCTTTGTTACTTATAGTTTTAAGTGGATCACTTATTTATGCATGGAAAGAGATAGATAATTGCTTATAATTAGGGAGAAAATGGGGTGTAATTTTAGATAGTTTGTAAACTTTTCTTAATTTTCTCTTATTTATGCAACATAACCCTGTGTGCATTCAGTGAGCACTGTTCACTAGTGTACTTCTTACTTTTAAATCTGGGGTGAAACAGAACAGTCTTAAGGGCTAAAACACTTTACAATTGATTTTATTTAGTGTCAATGCAGTATGTGAATGGATGTCTAGATTAATAATTTTCAAGACTAATTCATTAAAACTATTACAACTAATCTGGACAACAAAGGAAATGATTGTTCACACAGAACAATGTCTGCAAAAGGTCTAAAACCTTAAAAAAAGAACTTTTTAATACATAAGGATCCCCATGGTTGATCACAAAGATATTTCTAGACAGATAGAAATAGATATCTCTATCTATCTGATTATTATTATCATAATTATATTTATCGATTATATCTATAGATATAGATAGATTATACCTAACTGATCGGCTGGTGTGCCAAGTACAGCATTGACCTTCTTGTCAACAAAACAAAGGATATGATAATGGACTTCAGCAAAACACAAACATCTCATTCTCCTCTCATGACTAATGGCGAGATGGTGGAAAGAGTAGAGCACAACATTCCTGAGGGTTCTCATTGTGGAGGATCTGTCTTGGTCAATAAACACCAGTCATATAGTAAAGAAGGCTCATCAACTTCTGGATTTCCTTCAGAGACTGAAGAAAGCGAGTCCACCACCCCCTATCCTCTCCACTTTCTATAGGGGTACCATAGAAAGTTTCCTAATGTGTAACTTTTCAGTGTGGTACAGGAGCTGCTCCGTTTCAGACCAAAAAGCCCTACAAAGGATAATGAAAGTGGCAAAGACGATAACAGGCTCCAAACGTCCAGAACTACAGGAGATGTACACAGGATGATTTCACAACAGAGCTACAAAAATAATCAAGGATCCTACACACCTTGCTTATGAACTATTCACATGCTTGTTGTCCAGCAGAAGATACCACAGAGTGCACTGTAAAAGACTTTTGAACTCTGACAATAATCTCAGGGAAGCTGCTAACTAGATCCTCTTATTCATGTGAGAATCACACAGTGCAGTAGGAACTTATGCAGTAAGAAATCATTCAGCTGCTGAAATATATGGTAATATGTAGTAGAATAACCTGTCTAATGTGAACTGATGAACATATGTCCTTTGTATGTGTTGCTGTATTCAGGTATATGTCTTCTCAATTCGAGCCTGATGCACATGACAATAAAGTTTACTTTGACTTTTGACTTTGACTTTGATCTATCCATCTATATGTTATATATATATATATATATATATATATATATATATATATATTAAACTGGCAGTTGTGAGCAACAAAACTGCTGGGTAAGAATCTTAAAAAATCAGGAAAAAAGAACCATGCCCTGTAGACAAGCTCACTTGAGAATTCAGAGAAATCAAGCAATTATAACTTTTTAGAAATCAAAACTTTTACATATATCGGAATCTGAAATATTCTAGAAGACACATTAATAATGGCACAGAGCAAGACTATATACTTTTTTATGAAATTGGTAAGCCCACTGGATATAATTGTCTTTTCTGTGGGGTGACCTTGGAGAAGCATGTGTAAATTACAAGCAGTGAGAAAACAAATGGCATCTGAGAGGATCAAACTGTGGTCTACAAAAAACAGCTTGGAAGAGCCAAGCTCTAACTCTCTATACTAATTGCCAAATACTGCAGCATCACTAGGAGGCAGAAAACACATATCAGACTTTCCAGCAGTCTGATAATTTTTAACTTAAAAAAATGAAAACACTGCTTCTTGAGTCAAGAATAAAACAACAGTAACATCTCTACCTTTCACGGCATACAGTTCATGCAGAGCTTGAATGAAGAAGTCTGGAATAAGTACTTTCTGCTGCTGATGAGTCTGACTTTGACTTCCAAGAAGCATAAGGTTAGTGTGTGGAGGTCTTTTGTATCTGGACCTTAATGTAGCCAAATCTGTATAATGGGATATCATACCAGATGTCTGTCAAATGATTGCTGTTTGACTGATTGTTGTTGTGAAAGCTTTCCTAATCAATGGCAGTATTTGTTCCAGTGGGCAAAAAATATTATTAAATAAATTAAATGCTGCATGTATTGCTGCATACTACCCTTCTGGATCCTCTAATAAAATTTTGTGTCACTATATATTTCAGGAAAAAGTAAATTATTTGTGTCCATAACTACAACTATATATAGTATAAAATCCAATAGAAGCTAAACAGTAATGTACACATATGCTTAACATGTTTTGGGTAATGTCTCTGCAAGAAAGTACAGTTGCATTTTGACAGTCACAAACTCAGAAAATGCAGGGTTCTAGCAGCACACTAAAAGTTTGGATTAATGTTCAAATATTAATACTATAATTTTTAATATGAAACCAGTATTAATGCTCTATTTTTTATGAGGGCTTGGCTATGCTTTTTATGTACCTTCTTACAGATACAACATGAAACCAAGGTTCCACCTGCATGAGTTGCTTGCAATTTATCTGGATGTTAAAGATCCAATATCACTTATCAGAAAAAAAATGTGAATTTCTTTGATATCTAGTAAGAATTCCTGTAGGTTGTATATGCAGTACCTATTATTGCCTACAAAATCTGGCCAGAGACTATGTATATTATTCCAGAACTTTTGTATAGCTCTATGAAGGGAGTAAGAGCTCTTTGAAATGTGGCTTGTTACTGAGAAGCTATATAATTTCTGCTTAATTTAGTTAATTTTATTAACCTTTATAGTGCTTTAGTGTTCAATGAACTAGGAAAAAATGTGGGAGGAATACTCCTCCAATGAACTGAGCCACTGACTTCTCTCAAGATGAGGTAGATTTTAAATGAACTCCATTTATATAGCGTCTTGCCATATATGTTAAATCATCCATCTGGAACTCCTTATTCTCTGAATTTTCTCTCAACCATTGTTTCCTAACAACAACAACAATAACAACAACACAAGTGGTGTGCTTTGAAATTGTAACCTAACTCATGTAGGAAACTCTAGCATATCACTCTGTACATGAGTCTGTCATCTTACTGAGATACTTCCATTATACAGCCTTAGATATTATAGCCACTTAGTATCGCTCTTATGTTGTTGTTTGTCTTTCGGCTTTTTCCTGGTAAGGGGTCGCCACAGCGGAACTCTGGTCTGCTAATGATTGGCAGTCTATTTTTACGAAACGCCAAGGTGCCAGCTCGATGGCCAACCTTCAACTAAGACATGCCCATTTACGCATGCATTTCTTTGGAACGCTACCCAACCATGGGGAGGACATGCAGACTCCACACGAAGGCACTCCCAAGCCAAGCCAAGAATCGAATGGGAGAACCTCTTGCTGTGAGGTAACAATACTACCGCAGTACCACCGCGGCAGTATAAGCTCATAAAATCAGACTGCAGTGCTCTAACCTCTGCCATTATTCCCTTGGACACAAGTTCTAGAGGGATCTTCCCTCAAATCTTGAAGACATCTCTAACTACTCCTTTTGGGCACAACTTAAAGAATATTTCACAGATCAAGCTGCTTGTAAATGCCCTGCTTCAGGTCACATAACCTAATGTCCCTAATGTCCAACACATACTGCTGTCGTTTTCACTGCAGCATCTCTTCTTTAACTCCTAACATGTTGCTACTCTAACTGATGTAACTATTGTGCACTGTTGTTTCTGCTGACTACCTTCTTAAATAATTTTTCTGATGTATATTAACAATATCTTTATTTTACTGTGCTATTTTATTGTATAAATTAGTTTTATTTTTTCAACTTGATGTGTGTTCACATTCTGGACTGAGTCTGGAATTGCTCCAGTGGGATTATACTCTACCCCAGTTAACAAATTGTATAAATAATTTTTTTTTTTTCTTTAAGTGATATTCCCATTTCTGGTAAGCTGAGAAACAAAGCATGTGTGCAAATAATTGTACAAAGTTCATGCTTTGGACTATTTTTATTGTGTTTCATTCTAACAAATACTAATGCTATTACTTTTTCTTTTACGCAATTATATCACTATCTCCTAAGCTGCTTATTGAGTAATGTAACTTTATATTAACAAATACATCTATGCCGCATTGCATGCATTCCTATGATTTTGCAAAACTCTTATTTCTTTACTCGTTTTTATTTATTTATTTTTTCTGTAAATATGTCCTCTTTTGCATGACCTCCTATTTCTTAATTATAGAATTATTTATTATGTTGTACAATTTCTTCTTTGTTTTTGACTGTACTTTTGCATATTCCTATAGTAAGGTCATGACTGAAAAGTGGCCACGCTGGTCCAGTTCAGCTATACAATAAACAAATAAGAATAATAAAAAAAATGATTTCATTTAAGAAATCAGCATAACAGCAATATTTACAGCTGACATATTTATATTTTCAACTTTTGGAATATTATGTTGCTTTGTACATATTCTGTATGAGTTTTTTTTTCCTGCTGTTCTTATGGCGCTGTCTTCTTAAAATGTTTGCATCTAATGCGGTTTATTTTTACAGTTAACAATATCAAGTTCCTCACTTTATGTAAATAATCTAATTATTAGTGTAACATATATTTTTGCATATAGTGAGGTAACTGTTTTTTTTTGCTTGCTTTTTAACTAAATTATGGTTGAAAATAAGATAACTTGTTTTAGTTGACCCATACAAATAAATTAAAATGAACAAATAATCATCAGCTACTTGTATTCATCTTTGTATATTGCTGCTCTTAGTCACATTTCTGCATTACTAACAATATTTGTAACTGATTTTATAAAGATGGTTGGCTCATAAGCTGATTTATATCACTTTTCGCAGCATAAGGCTTATTTTGCATTTGTAGTGTCAAATGCAGATATTCGAAGATCATTTTATATATATATATATATATATATACATATACATATATATATATACATATACATATATAAACACACATTTTATATATATATATATATATATATATATATATATATATATATATATATATATATATATATATATATATATATGTATGTATAATAGACACACACACACACACACACACACACACACAGGGAATGAGAGGCAGATCATTTTCTCTGTAGTGTTCAGTTTTTAGTTATTTGCTCTAATTACTGAAAATGGCCATCAGATAAAAGCATTAAATAAAAGATATTTTTTCAGCAGCAACAATGAATTCATAAAAATATTAAATTATACAGTGGGATTAAGCAAGTATAGTTATGAGACCTAAGAGCCCATGCCTTTAATATCAAGATGGAAATGTATACACAGCCAGAACACATTTGGCATACAAAACAGATTAAATTACATTATCTGAGGACACTGACAGAACATGATATTGTTACTGAAAACAGATGGTCTTAGAGATGGCTTTACATCAAAGCAAGTAGTAAATATGTTTCACAAAATAAACCTCTGTACTCTTTAATTATGCGTGACATTTTTATTTTCCATTTTTAACAGGTAAATTAACTAATTCACGGACCCTTTTTAGATACACCAAGGAGAAAAGTAAATAATAAATGTCAAGGACCCTTTCATGCTATAACGAGGTGATACTAAATGTTATATGTATATACATGCATGCACACACAACTATATATACTGTATATATATATATATATATATATATAATATATATATATATATATATATATATAATATATATGTATTTATATTTGTATGTATGCATATATGCGCACAGATGTATAATCTATTAATCAATCAACCCTGCAGACATGACAAAGATACAAGAACGTCACATGGACATTACCAGGACATCAGAACTGAACTCCAGCCCCTGCAGATATGAAGCAGATATTATCATTAAGGCACAGTACTACCCTTAGTGTATTAGCTATACACCAAGAAAATGCAATGAAGTTAAAAAATGGTTTGAGAGCCTCAGTTGTCCAATTACTTGGTGTCACAGTCATACCTCTCAACCACTTAAAGCAAGAAATCTTGACAACACCATAAATAAAAGTAGGATAAAGGCCCAAAAATAGGGACAATTTTTAAATATTGCTCTGAAAAACATAGATAGTTAATAGAATAATACGTTTTGTGTTAGCATTTATTTTCTGAAGGGTATGAATTCTGAAGCTCAAATGTCTATCATTATTTTCTAACTTCAGTCTTTAATGATCTGCCAATAATTTGCCAGAAAATCACAATTTTACGAAAAATGGACTAAAAATATAAGGCAAAAATCTGGACATTCTGAGAAAATCTGTACAGTTGAGACGTATCATAGCAAAGCATACATTTTTTTTATTGGCCGGCAGACTGCATGTATTTATTTTCTAGGGTATAGCCCACATCTCCATGGACCTTTTTCAGGCTTAGCCCAGGAATGCTTTCTGGTTAAGTGACTTGTTCAGAGTTGTACAGTTAGACAAAGGAGTCTGAGGGAATCAAACCCTGGACCACAGGAAACAGTGCCTTAATCCTCTGTACCAACTACTAAATATAGAAATGAACAAAAAATTGAACATTTTCCTCATGAAGCCTGAACCATGACAAAATGTCTCACTGGGACAATGCATATCATTGGACCTGACGGGCCACCCTATTCATTTGCTTCTGACACTGAATGCTTCAGTAATCTCTTTGGCAAAAAGGTGGACTTCATTCATAAGAAAACAAGGCAATGCTCCTGGTAGCTGTAATTAGCATTCCCAAACTGAGCAGATAACTGATGTGCCTAACTTCCCTTCATAATGCATTTTTTCACAGTCAGAAGCCTGCATAATTTTTGTTGTTGCAACTTTGCATACTCTTAATATGTACAAGCAGGTGTAACTCTTTCTCATAGTACTGCAAAATAACTACTACAAAGTGCCTACCCAGCCTTGTTTTCTTTTATAGTATTATTGTTGTCTAAAAATGTGCTCAGTTGTGGAAGAAAAGACCCACTGATGACATTTTTAGTAGCCAACTACTTATTTCCTGTGCAACACTGTGAGCTATTTCTGCACTATGTTTTTTATGTTACATGTCTCCCATGAGTATATATTACATCGCCAAAATCATATTCCAGCAAACACCTGTTCACCGACACCTAATTAGTTAAAATTGCATCACCAATTCACTGAATTTACTAAGGTCAAGGAAATACTTGTCTGAGAACAATGGAGCAACATGTACATCGATCGAACCCACCCAATGTGCGGGGCATCACCACCCACACCCCCAAACTATATATACCAACTCTGAGATCACACTACAGTGGATAAAAGGGCAAAGTTTTGTTGTTGGTCAGCTACATCCTTGCCCTTAGTAAATTCAATGAATCTCTGAAGGGATTTTCACTGTTTAGCTGTCGGTGAATAGGTGTTCACCAGAATACGATTTCAGCAGTGTAATAAAAACCTGTTTCCTACAAGCATACTGTATAGTACCCCAAAAGGGAGGCTTGAAGCTCTGTGACTGTAAAAGTTCTTCAAACACTGAGTTCCATTACTAATGATCCGCCAATCAGAAGATGCAGTTTCCCATGATCTGCCCAGACAGTCTGTGGCATTCATCTTAGTACCTCCCTGTCAGAAGCAACAGCATGAACATTTCAGAACATGTGGGATGTCAAAAAATGCATGAATGGTAAAGTAGTGGGCACTTTTGCTTACACCCATGGTTATCCTGGACTAAAACAGCAGAGAACAGGCCTACTTTAGCAGTGCAGGTAACCACTGTTAGGTAATGAATACAGCTTGTGCCTGTCCTTTCCAATATACTAAATATACCTTTTCTGAATTTTTGCATTTTTCCTGTTTCATCTTTATTCTTTGCCACTGGGGATATTGAATGCATCCCTACTGCAAATAGGTATTGCAGTAGTTTTACTAAAAATGTTTTCCTATAGCTAGACCACAGACTAACTGGGTATTGGTAAGTGACAGGCTAGCTGCCCTTACAGGCCATTTTATGTCTGCCCAATTTTCTGTTAAAAGTGAGAATCAAAGCCTGTACCTTGTGCTTGTCAGGTGAACACCTTAATAATTATGCTAATGCCCAGCTCTCATAATGTCTCAGGTGATAGATAAATGATCTTGGAAGGGAGAGGAATAGAAAGGTATTGTTTGCTTGCCTCACTTTAACGGTGTGAAGAAGGTGTCTCTTCGGGTTCATCTCTCATCTCTACATTCCAGAGCAGGTGTGAGTCAACCACTCAAAAGGATGTAGGTCTGTTGAGGGGGAGTGTGTTACCTGTGTAAGTGCTTCATGCCCCTACACCCCTTGCACTACACACTTATTCCTTGAGCACTTGCTGAGGCATGTATGTGGGAAGCTAGAGCATAAAGTGGAAATTCCCTGACAGTTGCCCATATGGTGGTCTAGCCATGATCAGCTCTTGCTGCATATAGGGATTAATAACAATGACCAAGAGGCTGTCCAGAAGGATGGCTGGTATATGGGCAGAAAATGTATTGTTACAGCTAAGTGAGGGGAAATAAAAAGATACTCTACCTCCAAGTGCATTCATGCAAAGCTGTTAATTTGTATACTGTGCGTTTTGGCCTATCAAGGCCTGTGGTGTGATGGTTATTTTATTTTAGTTCATATTAGGTAGCCAAAATTGTGTCTCAGTAATGCAATTCTGATAGCTCATCTGGCAGGACACTGAGCAGTTGTTGTCATGACTGCTTTATTTTGCATTGCTGCATTTGCACTTAAACAAATCTTGCCAGGGATGTTTGATCTGACTAGAAAGATACTGCATTTACAAACTTGGAATGCTTTTTGTGTATATTAACAGAGTTTAAGCACTTCTTTTAACCTAAAGATTCTGATACAATGTGCGCTATTTTGTGAAATTCAAAGAATATAATGCCACTGAGGGAAAACTCACTGTTATGAACATACACAAATGCACACAGACATTTTTCAGGTATTTAGATTTAGAAATACCAAAACACTGATTTTCATTTTTACAAACTAGCTCACAAAGTTTGTAATAAGCTGCAGCAGGTAAAAGCCCTAAAGGGCGAAAGCTGGAGTATTCTTGGAGAACCTCTTGGTCTGGGGAGGATAGGGCTGTGCTGAAAACTCATTACAGTAAGTAGCAATGAGCAATCATCCTGAAAAAAGAATGAGTTCTCATCTAGCTTGATGACTGCCGAGAAAAATAAACCAGCTCAGCTCTTTCACAGCACACTCATGTTTTTAAATCCCCCATTTTCAAACCAAGCAGTATCAGCAAAATAGTGTAAGCAACCTGGTAATTTCATTTTCTTTTCTGACAAAATGTCCTTTGACGGCTTTAATAACTTGCTAAGCATCTTTGGTTGGACCAATAGTGGCATAACATTTGCAGCTCAATACATTCACAGCCGGCTCAAGCTTTCTGCTTATATGTGCTTAGATGATCTAAATAATCGGTAGTATATTTCTCCATTTACTATTTGGAAAATTAAGAGCAACACTAATTATATCTGGATTTTAATTAGCCCCTGTCCTTGTAATCAGCAAATGTGCCAGCTATAAGAGAGTGAGAAAGATCATGCCATCTATTTAATAACATTAGATGTTAGCAACCTCCTAAATAATTCAGCTTTGGACCGCAATATTCTGTCTATTAACACTTGTATTTGTAATATCCAGAAACATTTCTGACAAGGTGTGTGGTTTGATAATTTTGATTGATGGTGGAGGGGTTATAACATAGGAGACCCCCTTCTTCCCTGCCACTCCAGTTCTTTGCATGCCATTGCAGTGAAGCGGGGCTACTGTTTATAAGCTTCACTTTCATGCCAAGATAATATTAATAAGTGATGAATAAAATACGTGTCTAATTATTATTGCAAATAGTTGGTCATGTGGTGACAACAGATCAGACAATTCCTGCAAACAAGTGTAGCTGTGTCTGTAATTCATAGGTATCTGGTCTACTTCCGACACATTCAGCTGAGTACAGCACTGGGCATTGATTGTTTCTTTATACCTAAATTTCCTTGAGGACTGCATAGGTTCAGTTCTTACATATGTTTTTTTGATGCCGGTGGGTTTCTTAGTAGCTGTACTGCCTTGAGGGTGATTAGCAGAAGAGGCCATGTTAAAAAATTAAGAATTCTGAAAGAATTATGTGACACCTGATTGTACATAGAACTTATTAGATTACATTTATATAGTCATGCTCCATTTCTGGAAACCGATAGATATATAGATCAGTCAAGGCTGCAAACCCAGAACTTCTGAGAGAGAAACCAACAATTCTTTTTTTTCTGGCCTATTGGCACAGAAGCACAGATGAAGAAGGGTATCCCTTTGTTCTGTTGGTGACATGATTTTCAGTTGCTTCAGTGTCACATGCCTTGTTAGAGGGAGGGAGAGGTGAGAGCCCGCGGTCTGCTATCTTTTCTTAGAGGGAGGGGCAGGTCGAATAAGACTTCTGGATGACTTCTAGCACTGGCTGGGATAAGTTCCCAAAATGTAGGCTCTTGGAGCAAACATGGGAGAAGCCCATCAAGCTAGCATAGGAAGGAATGTGCACACCTATACACTGCATGACACTATTATATTAGGATGGCATGAAAGGAGTATGAAAACATATACCACACCTGACTCCATTCTAGAGGAATATTATGGGAAGAGTCATGCACACCTATACCATGCATGACACTATTACATTAGGATGGCATGAAAGAAGTATGAAAACATATACCACACCGGACTCCATTGTATCAGAACTTTATGTGAAGGGTTGTGCACACCTATACCACGCATGACACTATTACATTAGGATGGCATGAAAGGAGTATGAAAACATATATCACACCGGACTCCATTGTATCAGAACATTATGTAAAGGGTTGTGCACACCTATACCATGCATGACACTATTACATTAGGATGGCATGAAAGGAGTATGAAAACATATACCACACCAGGCTCCATTGTATCAGAACATTATGGGAAGGAATGTGCACACCTTTGCAATACATGACACTATTACATTAGGATGGCATGAAAGGAGTAGGAAAACATATACCACACCTGACTCCATTATAACAGAACATTATGTGAATGGTTGTGCATAACTATACCATGCATGACACTATTACATTAGGATGGCATGAAAGGAGTATGAAAACATATACCACACCGGACTCCATTGTATCAGAACATTATGGGAAGGAATGTGCACACCTTTGCGATACATGACATTATTTCATCAGGCTGGCATGAAAGGAGTATGAAAACATATACCACACCTGACTCCATTGTATCAGTACATTATGTGAAGGATTGCACACACCTATACCATGCATGACACTATTACATTAGGATGTCATGAAAGGAGTATGAAAACATATACTACACTCAACTGCATTGTATCAGAACATTATGAGAAGGGCTGTGCACACATATACCATGCATGACACTATTACATTATAATGGCATGAAAGGAGTATGAAAAAATACCCCACACCTGACTCCATAGTATCAGAACACTATGTGAAGGGTTGTGCACACCTATACCATGCATGACACTATTACATTAGGATGGCAGGAAAGGAGTATGAAAACATATACCACACCTGACTCTTTATATCAGAAAATGATGTGAAGGGTTGTGCATATCTGTACCATGCATGACACTATTAAATTAATATGGCATGAATGGAGTATAAAAACATATCCCACACTTGACTCCATTGTATCAGAACATTATATGAAGGGTTGTGCACACCTATACCATGCATGGCAGTATTACATTAGGATGGCATGAAAGGAGTATGAAAACATATACCACACCTGAATCCATTGTATCAGAAGAATATGTGAAGGATTATGCACACCTACACCATTCATGACACTATTAAATTAGGATGGGATGAAAGGAATATGAAAAAATAGCCCACACCTGACTACATTGTATCAGTACATTATGTGAAGGATTGCGCACTATACCGTGCCTGACCCTATTACATTAGGATGGCATGAAAGGAGTATGCAAACATATACCACACCTGACTCTATTGTATCAGAACATTATGGGAAGGATTGTGCACACCTAGACCATGCATGACACTATTACTTTAGGATGTAATGAAAAGTGTATGAAAACATATACCACATCTGACTCCATTGTATCAGAACATTATGTGAAGGAATGTTCGCACCTTTGCCATGCATGACATGTTTACATTAGGATGGCATGAAAAGTGTATGAAAACATATACCACATCTGACTTCATTGTATCAGAACATTATGGGAAGTAATGTGCACACCTGTACAATGCACGACACTATTATATTAGGATGGCATGAAAGTAGTAGGTAAACTTATCGCACACCTGACTCCATTGTATCAGAACATTATGTGAAGGGTTGTGCACACCTATACCATGCATGACACTATTACATTAGAATGGCATGAAAGGAGTATGAAAACATATACCACACCAGACTCCATTGTATCAGAACATTATGTGACGGGTTGTGCACACCTATACCATGGATCATGCAATCCCTAATAAAACCAAGACCCATTCCCCCAAAGGCAGGCACCCTGTCTGGTGGACCCCAGCCATTAACAAACTTTACAACAGGAGGAGGAAGCTACTACATGACAGAGCAAAATCCCTAAAAGGGAAGGCATCTCTAATCAGTACTATCAAAAAACTACGATCACTCATAATATCATCCAAGGCCAACTTTGAGAGAAAAATCGCAAAAGACACAAAAGACAATCACAAGGCCTTCTTTAGCTATGTTAGAAATCTGGGTGGAAACTCCTAGATATGCTCAGAGTTAGTCCAAAATGACACAAAATACACTGAACCCACAGACATTGCCAACATTCTGGCAGACAGGTTCAGTGGAAATTTCTCCGCCCCCTCCCCCCCAAAAGGAGAAATATCTATCCCAGCAGAGTGTAGCCTCCCAAACATCTCAGATGCCCAGGTGAGAGCCGCCCTCTCCATAGCTAAAAACACAGCATCAATGGGACCGGGCGGTGTCCCGGGCTGCGTGCTACATGAACTCCAAGAGGAACTAAATCCGCACATAAGGCTGCTGTTTAATCTTAACCTTACTACAGGATACGTACCCAAAGAGTGGTGTACAGCAACAATGGTCCCACTCCACAAAGGCGGTGCTTCTACGGACCCTGGAAATTACTGCCCCATAAGCTTGATGAGCCTGGTCTGCAAAGCTATGGAAAGGATCATTATGGAACTCATAAACAAAGACATTGGGGACCTACAGACATTGGATCCTATCCAATTTGGCTTTGTCAAGGGCAGATCCTGCCTTTTGAACTTGGTCGACTTTTTTGAAACAGTCACTAAGGCCATTGATGAGGGTAAGGCAGTTCACACAGCCTACCTTGACCTTGCAAAAGCCTTCGACACAATACCCCACTTGGGCATCATAGACAAACTCACCAGCTTAAATGTAAACCCATATGTCACAAGATGGGTTGCAAACTGGCTCAAGGACAGAACCCACAAGGTCAGAATTGCTGGAGCTATGTCAGACTCTAAGCCAGTCACAAGCGGTGTCCCACAGGTCTCAGTCCTGGGACCCCTCTTGTTCGGCATTTATTTTTCCGAGGTGCAAGCAAACATAAGAGGATTGTGGCTGACAAAGTTTGCAGATGACTGCAAACTGGGCGCCATAATTGATACTGCAGCGGACACAAGCATCCTTCAGAGAGGCCTCATAGAAATGGATAATTGGTGCCAGAGCCATGGCCTTAAACTGAATGCCAAAAAATGTATAGTCATACCCTTTGGGAAAAACAAGGTACTCACAAATTACCACATAGGTGGTAATCCATTAAGTATGGAAGAGGTAATCAGGGACTTAGGGACCCAAGTTGACAGTAACCTCTCATTTGACACTCACATTGCAAGGTGGTTAGGAAGACCTTCTATATTGCCCACCTTATCATGAAGGGATTCACATCTAGATCAAAAGAGGTCATTGTGCCCCTGTACTCTTCTCTTATCAGGCCCATGATTGAGTACAATGGCCCATTTGGGATGTATCTTACCCGACACCTGCAGCAGTTGGAAAGACCCCAAAAGTTTCTCACCAAGAGGATAAAGGGTCTCAAACATATGTCATATGCTGCCCAGCTGAAGAAACTCCAGCTCTATTCAGTTACATACCGCCTACTCAGAGGTGATCTATGCCTGATGTACAAGGCCATGTCCAATCCGGAATTAATGGACATACTCCACCTCAGAAAATCCAAATCCATCAGAGCCACGAGAGAAAGAGATTTGAACCTCAACACAGAAATAAATAGGACGTGCTGGAGGGACAGATTCATAACCCAGAGGCACCCTACACTCTGGAACAGAATCCCAGTCTATGTTATTCAGAGCCCCTCACTAACTCTCTTCAAGAGAAATCTTGACGAGTGGATGGGAGATCGTAGGTTTACCCCGGGGGTCATCTCTGTGTCACTACTAGACAGAGGCACAGTAAACTAAACCCTAAATGGGCGCAGTATTCTCATCCCAAGGGGTGGCAAAAGCCACACACACTCTGGCTAGGCTTATAAATGCCCTAGGGCAGATAGTCTAGTATGAACCTATGAACCATGCATGAAACTATTACATTAGGATGGCATGAAAGGAGAATGAAAACAAATCCCACACTTGACTCGATTGTATGACAACATTAAGTGAAGGGTTGTGCACACCTATACCACGCATGACACTATTTCATTAAGATGGCATGAAAGGAGTATGAAAACATATACTACACCTGACTATTATATCAGAAAATAATGTGAAGGGTTGTGCACACCTATACCATGCATAACACTATTACATTAGTATGGCATGAAAGGAGTAGAAAAACACATCCCACACCTGACTCCATTGTATCAGAACATTATGTGAAGGGTTGTGCACACCTGTACCAAGCATGGCACTATTACATTAGGATAGCATGAAAGGAGTATGAAAAAATACCCCACACCTGACTCCATTGTATCAGTAAATTATGTGAAGGAATGTTCGTACCTATTCTATGCATTAGCCTATTACATTAAGATGGCATGAAAGGAGTATGAAAACATATACCACACCAGACTCCATTGTATCAGAACATTATGTGAAGGAATGCTCGCACCTATACCATGCATGACACTATTACATTAGGATGGCATGAAAGGAGTATGAAAACATATCCCACTCCTGACTCCATTGTATCAGAACATTATGTGAAGGGTTGTGCACACCTATACCATGCATGACACTATTACATTAGGATGGCATGAAAGGAGTATGAAAACATATCCCACACCTGACTCCATTGTATCAGAACATTATGTGAAGGGTTGTGCACACCTATACCATGCATGACACTATTACATAAGGATGGCATGATAGGAGTATGAAAACATATCCCACAACTAACTCCATTGTATCAGAACATTATAGAAAGGATTTTGCACATCTATACCATGCATGACACTATTACATTAGGATGGCATAAAAGAAGTATGAAAACATATCCCACTCCTGACTCCATTGTATCAGAACATTATGTGAAGGGTTGTGCACACCTATACAATGCATGGCACTATTACATTAGGATGTCATGAAAGGAGTATAAAAACATATACCACACCTGACTCCATTTTATCAGAACATTATGTGAAGGGTTGTGCACACCTATACCATGCATGACACTATTACATTAGGATGGCATGAAAAAAGTATGAAAACATACAACACACCTGACCCCATTGTATCAGAATATTATGTGAAGGGTTGTGCACATCTATACCATGCATGACACTATTACATAAGGATGGCATGATAGGAGTATGAAAACATATCCCACAACTAACTCCATTGTATCAGAACATTATGGAAGGGATTTTGCACACCTATACCATGCATGACACTATTACATTAGGATGGCATGAAAGGAGAATGAAAACATATACCACACCTGACTCCATTGTATCAGAACATTATGTGAAGGGTTGTGCACACCTATACCATGCATGACAGTATTACATTAGGATGGCATGCAAGGAGTATGAAAACATATACACACCTGACTCCATTATATCAGAACATTATATGAAGTATTGTGCACACCTATACCATTCATAACACTATTACCTTAGGATGGCATAAAAGCATTATGAAAAAAATATCCCACACCTGACTCCATTGTATCAGTACATTATCTGAAGGTTTGTGCACACCTATACCATGCATGACACAATTACATTAGGATAGCATTAAAAGGAGTATGAAAACATATACCATACCTGACTCCATTGTATCAGAACATTATGTGAAGGGTTGTGCATACCTATACCATGCATGACACTATTACATTAAAATGGCATGAAAGGATTATGAAAACATATCTCACACAAGATTCCATTGTATCAGAACAGTATGTGAAGGGTTGTGCACACCTATGCCATGCATGACACTATTTCATTAGGATGGCATGAAAAAGTATGAAAACATATACCACACCTGACTCCATTGTATCAGAACATTATGTGAAGGATTGTGCACACCTATACCATGCATGACACTATTACATTAAGATGGCATGAAAGGAGTATGAAAACATATACCACACCTGACTCCATTGTATCAGAACATTATGGGAAGGATTGTGCACACCAATACCATGATTGACACAATTACATTAGGATGGCATGAAAGGAGTATGAAAACATACACCAAACCTGACTCCATTGTATTCAAGAAGTATGAGAAGGGTTGTGCACAGCTATACCATGTATGACACTATCACATTAGGATGGCATTAAAAAAGTATGAAAACATACACCACACCTAACTCCATTGTATCAGAATATTATGAGAAGGGTTGTGCACACCTATACCATGCATGACACTATTACATTAGTTTGGCATGAAAGGAGAATGAAAACATATACCATACATTAATTCATTGTATCAGAACATTATGGAAAGGATTGTGCACACCTATACCATGCATGACACTATTACATTAAAATGGCATGAAAGGAGTATGAAAACATATACCACACCTAACTCCATTGTATCAGAACATTATGTGAAGGATTGTGCACACCTATATAATGCATGACACTATTACATTAGGATGGCATGAAAGAAGAATGAAAACATATCCCACACCTGACTCCATTGTATGACAACATTATGTGAAGGGTTGTGCACTCATGTACCATGCATGACACTATTACATTAGGATGGCATGAAAGGAGAATGAAAACATATCCCACACCTGACTCCATTGTATCAGAACATTATGTGAAGGGTTGTGCACAGCTATACAATGCATGACACTAATACATTAGAATGTCATGAAAGGAGTATGAAAACATATACCCCACCTGGCTCCATTATATCAGAACATTATATGAAGGATTGTGCACACCTATACCTTTCATAGCACTATTACATTAGGATGGCATGAAAGGAGTATGAAAAAATATCCCACACCTGACTCCATTGTATCAGTACATTATCTGAAGGATTGTGCACACCTATACCATGCATGACACTATTACATTAGGATGGCATGAAAGGAATATGAAAACATATACCACACCTGACTGCATTGTATCAGAACATTATGTGAAGGGTTGTGCACACCTATACCACGCATGACACTATTACATTAGGATGGCATGAAAAAAGTATGAAAACATATACCACACTAGACTCCATTGGATCAGAACATTATGTGAAGGAATGCTCACACCTGTACCATGCATGACACTATTACATTAGGATGGCATAAATGTAGCATGAATTTGTATACCAAGAATGACTCCATTGTATCAGAACATTATGTGAAGGGTTGTGCACACCTATACCATGCATGACACTATTACATTAGGATGGCATGAAAAAAGTATGAAAACATATACCACACCTGACTCCATTGTATCAGAACATTACGTGAAGTGTTGTGCACACCTATACAATGCATGACACTATTACATTAGGATGTCATGAAAGGAGTATGAAAACATATACCACACCTGACTCCATTGTATCAGAACATTATGAGAAGGGTTGTGCACACCTATACCATGCATGACACTATTACATTAGGATGGGATGAAAAAAGTATGAAAACATACACCACACCTGACTCCATTGTATCAGAATATTATGTGAAGGGTTGTGCACACCTATACCATGCATGACACTATTACATAAGGTTGGCAGGAAAGGTGAATGAAAACATATCCCACAACTAACTTCATTGTATCAGAACATTATGGAAAGGTTTTTGCACACCTATACCATGCATGACACTATTACATTAGGTTGGCGTGAAAGGTGAATGAAAACATATACCATACCTGAATTCATTGTATCAGAACATTGTGTGAAGGATTGTGCACACCTATATAATGCATGACACTATTACATTAGGATGGCATGAAAGGAGAATGAAAACATATCCCATACCTGACTCCATTGTATGAGAACATTATGTGAAGGGTTGGGCACACTTATACCATGCATGACACTATTTCATTAGGATGGCATGAAAGGAGTATGAAAACATATACCACATCTGACTCCCTTGTATCAGAACATTATGTGAAGGGTTGTGCACACCTATAACATGCATGACACCATTATATTAGGATAGCATGACAGGAGTATGAAAACATATAACACACCTGAATTCATTGCATCAGAACATTATGTGAAGGGTTGTGCACACCTATACCATGCATGACAGTATTACATTATGATTGCATGCAATGAGTATGAAAACATATACACACCTGACTCCATTATATCAGAACATTACATGAAGGATTGTGCACACCTATACCATTCATAACACTAGTACATTGGGATGGTATGAAAGGAGTATGAAAAAAATCCCACACCTGACTCCATTGTATCAGTACATTATCTGAAGGATTGTGCACACCTATACCATGCATGACACTATTACATTAGGATGGCATGAAAGGAGGATGAAAACATATACCACACCTGACTGCATTGTATCAAAACATTATGTGAAGGGTTGTGCACACCTACATCATGCATGACACTATTACATTAGGATGGCATGAAAGGAGTATGAAAACATATACCACACCTGACTCCATTGTATCAGAACATTATGGGAAGGATTGTGCACACCTATACCATGCATGACACTATTACATTAGGATGGCATGAAAAAAGTATGAAAACATATACCACACCTGACTCCATTGTATCAGAACATTATGGGAAGGATTGTGCACACCTATACCATGCATGACACTATTACATTAGGATGGTATGAAAAAAGTATGAAAACATATACCACACCTGACTCCATTGTATCAGAACATTATGGGAAGGATTGTGCACACCTATACTATGCATGACACTATTACATTAGGATGGCATGAAAGGAGTATGAAAACATATCCCACACCTGACTCCATTGTATCAGAACATTATGTGAAGGGTTGTGCACACCTATACAATGCATGACACTATTACATTAGGATGCCATGAAAGGAGTATGAAAACATATACCACACCTGACTCCATTGTATCAGATCATTATGAGAAGGGGAGAAGGGTTGTGCACACCTATACCATGCATTACACTATTACATTAGGATGGCATGAAAAAAGTATGAAAACATATACCACACCTGACTCCATTGTATCAGAATATTATGTGAAGGGTTGTGCACACCTATACCATGCATGACACTATTACATTAGGATGTCATGAAAGGAGTATGAAAACATATACCACACCTGACTCCATTGTATCAGAACATTATGAGAAGGGTTGTGCACACCTATACCATGCATGACACTATTACATTAGGATGGGATGAAAAAAGTATTAAAACATACACCACACCTGACTCTATTGTATCAGAATATTATGTGAAGGGTTGTGCACACCTATACCATGCATGACACTATTACATTAGGATGGTATGAAAGGAGTATGAAAACATATCCAACACCTGACTCCATTGTATCAGAACATTATGGAAAGGTTGGCATATAAATAACAACTTAATGGATAAAATAAAAAAAAATTCCCCCCCTACCCAAACAAAATTAAGGTTTGTGAATATAAAAACACTATTCATTGGATCAGAAAATATGAAAAAATAACACCTATCCTTTGATGAACATTATTAAGGTTGTGAATAACCATAACACTATTCATTGGATCAGAAAATATAAAAAATTTCCAACCCTATCCTTTGATGAACATTATTAAGGTTGTGAAAAACAACACTATTCATTGGATAAAAAGGGTTGAAAACTATACCCCCTGACCCTTTTATAGAACTTTAGGGTTTTAAAATACCACCCGCCCTATTTTTGGGAATGAAGGGTTGAAAACTATCCCAAACCCTGACCCTTTTATAGAAAAGGGGAAGGTTGGAACCCCTATCCACTGACCATTTTTGGGAATGAATTTTAAAAACTAACCAAACCTTTTTATAGAAAAGGGAAGGGTTTGAACCCCTATCCACTGACCATTTTTGGGAATGAAAGGGTTGAAAACTATCCAACCCTGACCCTTTTATAGAAAAGGGAAGGGGTTTGAACCCCTATACCACTGACCATTTTTGGGAATGAAGGGTTGAAAACTATCCCCCCTGACCCTTTTAAAGAACTTTAGGGTTTCACACCTTCCATGATCAAACTTTAAAGGGGGTAAAAATTTAAAAAAACTTCCCAAACCCTGACCCTTTTATAGAAAAGGGAAGGGTTTGAACTTACCATCTGAACATTTTTGGGAAAAAAAAGGGTTAAAACTTAAAACCCTGACTCCATTGATCAGAAAATTGAATTTCCACCCCCATAATAACTTTTAAATTAGGTGGTGAAAATATAAAAATACCCCCCTCCCCATTGATCAGAAAATTGAATTCCACCTATCCATGATAACTTTTAAATTGGGGGCAAAAAATGAAAAAATAACTAATTGATAAAATTATTAATTTGACCCATAAATCAACATATTAAAGGTGGCAAAAAGAAAATAAAATAACATGAATT
>NC_056726.1:1648443173-1648467508 GCF_019279795.1 Protopterus annectens
ACATTTGGAACAAGACTGCCATCATGTCAGAATCTGTCCTATGTGGATTGACTAAAATCACTATCACTTTATTCTGTTTCTTACGGACTACTCAGAGGTGATCTCTGCCTTGCATATAAGACAATCGCTGACTCTGCTTTATTAGAAATGCTGCATATCTGCAAGTTAAATGGCGCATAGGTTACTCGCTCTACAGATCTTAACCTGGTATGTGACATTAATAGAACCTGCTGGAGGGACAGATTTGACTCCCATAGGTTACCACACATTTGGAACAGACTCCCACTTCATGTCAAACAGAGCACTTCATTGGCCCTCTTCAAATGCAATCAGGACAATTGAATGGGCATCCGTAAATTCACCCAGGGGGTTTCATCTGTGTCTGTCTTGGACAGGGACAATAGATGCTGATTGTGGCTACAAGGGTGGAACTTGGCTAGGCTTGTAAGGGCCCTAGGGCCATTAGCCTAGTAACTTCCTATGATCCTCAGTAGGGTTGGGGGGAGCACACCTGACTGTTGCTACATTTCTACAAAGGATTGGGGGAGGGGGCACACCTGTCTCTTTCTAAATTTCTACACAGAGGTTAGGAGAGGGCACACCTGACTGTTACTACATTTCTACGCTGGATTGGGGGAAGGGGCACACCTGACTGTTTCTACATGTCTACATAGTATTTAGGGGCACACATGACTGTTACTACATGTCTACATAGGATGGGGGGGCACACCTGACTGTTTCTACATTTCTACACAGGATTGGGGGGGGGCACACCTGACTGTTACTACATTTCTACATAGGATGGGGGGACACACTTGACTGTTTTTTACATTTCTACACAGGATTGGGGGGGCACACCTGACTGTTTCTACATTTCTACACAGGATTGGGGTGGCACACCTGACTGTTACTACATTTCTACATAGGATGGGGAGCACACCTGACTGTTTCTACATTTCTACACAGAAGTAGGGGAGGGGGGTACACCTGACTATTTCCACATTTCTACACAGGATTGGGGGCACACCTGACTGTTTCTACATTTCTGCATAGGATGGGGGGGGGGGGCACCTGATACTTGTACACATTTGCTATGACTGTACTGGTATGTCAGGTACTCCACTTCATTCTGTATTCTAAACTATCATGCTAACTAGAGGCATATCAGTGTACTACAGGTCTTACGTTTGATTGACCTACATACTAATTTCTGACTTCCTACCCTTCAGAACTAACATCCCACTGCCTGACTTTGATGTAGTTAAACAGATGTTAGATTTAACTGTTTTTTTTAATAATTAGAATGAGATATTGAATTTTAGGGCAAATATTACACCTAGCTATTTTTTTTGATTAGCCCGTATACCTGGCATAAGGGCCAATCAAAAACAACTAAATACGGAGCTGCAATGTTTCTGTATGAAAGACCTTCTTCAGTATACGTGAGACCTTTTTTTTTTTTTTTTTTTTTGGTCCTCACTTGCCGCCCCCAGACCATTTCTGTTGACTCAATGCAGCCCTTACAACTGAAAAGGTTGGACACCCCTGTGCTAGACGGATAGGTTCCTGACCCAGAGACTCCCCATACTCTGGAATAGACTGCCCATACATATGAAACAGAGCGCCTCATTGGCCTTCTTCAAAAGGAACCTTGATGACTGGATGGGAGATAGGAAATTCACCCCGGGGATCATGTCAGTCACCCTGCTAGACAAGGGCCTGGAGAAGTAAATATCGTGGGAAGAAATATCCAGGGAATTGTTATGGCTAGGCTTGCATAGGCCCTAAGGCCGATAGCCTAGTACCAACCTATGAACCTAAGGGTGTCACCATTTCACAGTGACACAATATATACTGTATGTCTGGGGTACTTTCCCCCGTGTTCTGCTTGTATATCTAGCCCAACAGCCATGCCATGTTAGTCTTTCCTATGGTGACACATATTACCACCATACATTTACAATGGCTTACTGCTTGCATGTGTTATACTGATGGGGATTGTCTTTGGCACTGCAGTCGTGAAGGCTTGTCCCTGTTATCAGCAGTAGTGGGCAATGACCACCAGGTCTTACCTTAACATGCATACATACTGACCACTCTCACACATTATGAAACACACACCATCCTAACACACTCAGACCTGCACATTGTGCAAATGCTACAACCTATCTTGCTACCTTGGCCACCTCTGGCCATCTGTGCTCCACTTGTATTATACCTACTCATACATGTTACTACATTTCTACACAGGATTGGGGGGCAGACCTGACTGTTACTACAATTCTACACAGGATTGGGGGGGCGACACACCTGACTGTTTTACATGTCTACATGGGAGAGGGGGGCACACCTGACTGTTACTACATTTCTACATAGGGTGTGGGTGGCCACACCTGACTGTTTTTACACTTCTACACAGGATTGCAGGGCACACCTGACTGTTACTACATTTCTACACAGGATTGGGGGGGGCACACCTGACTGTTTCTGCATGTCTACATGGGAGTGGGGGGGGGCACACCTTACTATTTCTACATATTTACATAGGTTGGGGATGCACACCTGGAACATGCACACATTTGCTATGACTGTACTGGTATGTCAGGTACGCCATTTCATTCTGTATTTTAGCCTATCATACTGACTAGTGGCATATCAGTGTACTACAGGTCTTAGCTTTGGTTGCTCTACATATTAGTGTCTGACTTCCTACCCTTCAGAACTAACATCCCACTGCCTGACCTGCTGTAGTATGTATGTGTAGGCCTGGGGGGGAGGTTACCCATAGGTGTCATTCAGAGGCCATAGCACAGGCTCTGTTTGGGTTTGTCTACACCTGTTCTGCTGGCTGAGACTGTTGTTAGGTATGTGAACCTCCCTGACTGGCATGTGTGAGTCATATGAACACATATGTCACTCAGCACATTCCCTGAAGTGGGTTTTGTCACCCTGTGTAGTACTGGCTACTATGGTAACTCCAGTAGTTGTTACAGATGTCATGGTGCCACTATGGGTGTCTACTATCTGCTGCCATAACATTCAGCCACCCGATTCCCTTGCATGCTCATGTCCATACAACAGATACAGGTAAAGACACATTCTACTCCATTTGGCAATTGGTAGGTTGATTGACTTACCTTGTGGGTGTGCCAGGATTGAGGATGGTGTTGGAGGGCTGCCTATGCCGGATGCACACAGTACACTCCCTATCCATGGTTGAGCACAGGAAGTGTCATGTTTGGCATCCTTTCTACTGTATGTGCGAGTCAGAGAGAGGTGTAATTTCCTGGGTTCCTACTGTGTCAGTGTATGTGCTTTGTCTTTTTGCCACTGCCTCTACATACTGGGCATCCCTCCATCTGCCTACTGGGGCAGGCTCAGGTTGTTCCTCCTCTGAGTCACTCTGTGCCTGTGCAGGCCTTGGCACTGGTGGGGGGCTGTGTGGCCCTTCCCCATGCTGTTTCTGCTGTAGCTGTTTCCGCAGGATCATATTGTGTAGCATAGCACATACCATAACAATTTGGGTACATGTAGCTGGTGAGTACTGCAAGGCTCCACTGGATGTCTCCAGACACCAGAACCATGACTTCAGCATCCCAAACACACACTCTGTTATAAGTCTGGTCTGTGCATGTGCCTCATTATGGCATTCTTGTTCAGGTGTGTGTGCATTTCTGATGAATGTCATTAGCCACAGCTCCAGTGTGTAATCAGCATCCCCCACTAGGTGACCATAGGGGATGTCCCCATTGGCAAATCTCTGGTACAGCTGCATCAGATTCCAAATGTGGGAATTGTGATAGCTTCCAGGACAGCCAGCACACAAATTCATTATAATGCCGTGGGCATCACAGATGACTTGGCAGTTGATGGAGGTGATGCCTCTGCGGTTGATGTAGGCCCTACCCTGGTCACCGGGTGGTGCTTTGATGCATATGTGTGTGCAGTCTTTAGCACCCACTACCTCAGGGTGTTCTGCTATTTGGTGGAATTGATGCATATTGCTGGCCAACACCTCACGGGTGTTGAGGAAATATATGTGCTCACCGGCATGTGCTGACATGGCATCCAGGAACTGATGGAATACTCTGGATGCTGATGCCTGTGAGATCCCCATGATATCCCCAGTTGAGCTTTGGGAGGTACCTGTGACTAGTATTGCTAGGCCTACACATACCTTGGTGTTCACTGGGATGGGTTCCCCTCAGTCAGTTTGGTGTGTCAGTGGTGGCTGGCACAGCTCAACAATTTGGTGTAGGAGGTCCATGTCCACCTTATAGTGCTCCCTATCTCCAGCTCATGTAGCCCCTGGTAGGTTATCCTGGGTCTGTACACTGTTCTCCGTCTCCTCATTGTGGGTTGATTGGCAGCATTCACATCCTCACCACCCTCAGCCTCTTGCACATGTTGTTCTGTGTTGCCTGCTGTATCCCCTCTCATATTGTAGGTTTGTTTGTTAAAAGTTCCCCGTTTGTATACACCGGTGGTGTAGAGTATGGGTAAAACTAGAGGGGAAGGTGTTTGCTTAGTTTACAGTAGTCTTCTGGGCTGGGCTGGCCTGCTGCCTGTGTAATTGGCTGATTCTGATACATTTCACCTGCCAGCTATAATACTTCTCCTTGATTACCTTCCTACTGCTGTTTTCCCTTCCCATTGCCTTCCTGTTTAAGCCCAGGGGTGTGTCGTGCAAACAGAGTGCTCAAATGTGCACAGTGCTGCTATTTCCTGGTTTAACTTTTTTTTCTTCCTTTAAAACCCGGCACGTGGTGCGCACACCCTCTTAGGCAATGTAAAGAGTGCTAGGCAGATTCAGACACATCCTCTAGGAGCAATCCCGAGCCATAGGGCTCCAATCCGCTTACAGTATGGCTGACACACACCCCCATGATGTCAGCTAACTCCTAGGCTTGCATCAAGCTATTCCTACTCTTACACTGTTGAGGCCTGACGTGCAGGCTGGGGAAAACTGGGATTAACTATCATTCCCCTCATTTGCATAGGATTGCCTGCTAATGCATAGTTACATGTCTCACACTGAGCCTCTCCCCTTAGCAACCACTACTCACTGCCCATGTTGTCTTCTGCCTGCCATTGACTTGCATGGCAGAATAGTGATTTTAGTTATTATGCTTAATTTAGGTTTATTTTGTTATTTCCCCTGCTATCCCATTTGCCCACCACTGCCTTATGCTTAAACAGCTGAGATCGGCTAAAAAAAATTAAAAGTTCATTTCATTATTTTTTTTTTTGGCTGTTTGCTATGCCAATTGCCTTTTACTTGGCCATTGGCATGCTTCCTAACTGATATGCAGCCTTTATTTGGAGCTGTCACAGCTCCATTTTGGATTTTGCAGAAATGTACTTGGTTACTAACCGAGTACATTTCTGCAGATTGCACTAGTCCTGCATGGCCAGTTGCAAGCTTCCTGGATTGCAAATTCACCTCATTCGCATGGATTTCTCCTGCAAATGGGGTGATTTGCATAAAGGAGCTTAGTCCGTACAGGACTAGTGCAGGAGCACTCATGCACATCCCTGCAGGCTGTTCCTGGATCGCACGGCAGACATATTGCCTGCTGGAGGTCCTGCACTAATCCTGCACGCCATGCAAGGCATAGAGAATCTGGGAGCAAGAGTCAATCAAATGCCAAAGATAAAAATTGGAGGCTTTTTCTTATGGGCCATTTCTGGCCATGTGTATTGAGTATGATTCTATTTCTGACCAAATTAAATGTGTGAAAAAGGGGTTGATAGAACACTGATGAATATGGGGGGGGGGTGTAAGCAGAGGATAGGATACATGGGAAAGAATAGATGAATGTTCAAGATGGTGGTGGGAGAACACCATAGCTATCCACTTCTTCACAATATAAATGTTGACTTTTTAACAGAATTTGATGAATGTGGAGAGTCACCACATGATGATTGGGTGACAAGAACAAGATATGGTCAATTAGACCAAATCAAGTAGGTCAAGCAGGCACATCGGCAAACTGGAGGGCTATGTATGGGGAGTATTTTTTTACAGAGAGGACTGTTGAGCAAGGTGCTTAGGAATAACAGAGTTAGATAGGTAGGGTAGGTGAGGAAGCAGACACACACATACAGGACATACAAGGCATACAGGGATGGTGATGGACACAAAAGGTTGGGAGACACCACAATTTGTGATAGGTAGGGGATATTGGAGGGGCATACAAATTCAGCATGAGTGCAATGAGAATATAGTCCTCATCTTCAGAACTGTCATCACTGTGTCTTGTTGCATATCACTGAATCAGTGCTGGACATGACATTAATTTTGCAAGTCAATGCTGGACGTTTTCCTCTGCCAGTTCAGTTATTGTAGACTCTCTCCATGATGTCCTTCACCAGCCTTGGAATTTCCTGATGAGTGACAAAATTGCTACCCTCACAACTACTCCTGGGGGCGACCACTGCTCCAGCTGCCAGGTCAGAGCTACCTGATGCAGTTGGAGGAGCTAGTGCAGGAGTTTTCGAGGTAAAGCTAACAAGTTATGACCCAGATGTGCTGGGTGTTTGTGCTTCCTTTGGTTTTGCCACTATGGCCACCTGTGAAAGTTTGGCAAGCCAAACCCCAGTGGTCATTCTGACTTTCTGTGCTTATGGTCATTTGTGTTGCAACAGGAATGTTTCCATAAACACACACACACACACACACACACACACACACACACACACACACACACACACACACACACACACACACACACACACACAAAAATAAAAAAATAAAAACAAATAAAAGAGAGATATAAGATTAGTAAAACCAAAAAGAAAAATCTAGTTAAACTACAGTTTCCACTGTATGATTCCTTAAACCACTTGTATTAGAGGCACACCTGAATTTGTCCATAACAGACTTAAAAAGAAAAAAAGTTATGGGCATTCAGAACTGCCATATAGCTCAAACACCAAAAACAAAAGGTTCTGCCACCAATTCCACTTAAAAACACTTAAAACCTGAAAACTTTAATAAAATATACAATGATAAGATAAAATAAAATAAACACACTGGCTCATAAGCGCTCCTTGGAACATTTTGTACAATTTTTGACCAACACAACTTCATTTTGATGTTTGAAGTGACATCTTCTAATACAGAGATAGAATTCTTAGATGTTAAGTTAATGTTAGATGACACAGGAAGCATCAATACTAGAATGTATAGGAAATCTGTATGGCGCAATCATTTACTACACAATACTAGCATGCATCCCAGGCATGTTCTTAACAACATAGTGACTAACCAACTAACTCGAGTGTCCAAGCTCTGCATGAGGGATGAGAATTATAGGGAGGAGCAAATTAAACTTATCAATGACTTTAATAAGAGAGGATACAAAGTCAAAGAGACATAGACCAATAAAGCAACTACCTTGGAACTACGCTCTCAGAGGGGAAGACCCTATTTCTCGGACCAAGGTGAAATAGTTAAGATCAAGCGAAAGGAGGTAAAATCCAATCTGTGATGCCAGTTGACATATAGTACTGACAATTTTGCTATTCGCAATACCATCAGAAAATTCTGGCCAGTGCTAACATCTGACAACAAAATTATGGAAATTTTGGAGATCAACCCAGCTTTTCTTTTAAGAGCAGGAAAAACTTAAAAAGACTATTATGTTATAAAACAGAAACCAAAGCTATTTCTGAAGGCAGGAGTTTTCAGATGAACAGGAGAGTTGGAACATTCAGATGTGGAAGTTGCAAGGCATGCTCTCATATAAACATCTCAAATACTTTTACACATCCCCTGATTTAAAGGAACTATACGTTTGAAGGATTTGCAAACTGAGGGAGGAAGAACATTATCTCTGTGGCAACCTGCAGTCACTGCAAGGCATACTACATAGGGAAAACTAATCAAATGCTCAAGGAACATATCCTAAAGCACTTATCTGACATAAGAAAAAAGTTACCAGCAATGCACTTTATATGCATATTAGTATAAATGACAGTCATTCTTTCAAGTTCATGGCACTAGCTAGGCTTCATGAAACACCAAGAGGTGGGGATTTAGTAAACCGAACAGAAATTGAAGAGATGAAGTGGATAATGAATTTGCAATCAGATCAGTCACGAGGTCTGATTGCATTTGTCCCTTTAAAACCTGCACTAAAAGGGAAAGCTCTTCAGCACTCAAAACTGACATAATTAGAAGGGTGTGTATGCTGCTATGGTTACTAAATGCATCTAAGTGAGTGAACACTAGGAAATGAAGAAGTTTCACTGGCAAACATTTAGGATTTGAAAAAGGTATTATACCAAAAGCGCTTATCCGGTTTATGAGCCAGTGTGTTTATTTTATTTTATCTTATCATCGTATATTTTATTAAAGTTTTCAAGTTTTAAGTGTTTTTAAGTGGAATTGGTGGCAGAACCATTTGTTTTTGGAGTTTTATATTTTGATGTGCTCTGCCTTTGGTGATGCTACTTCTTTTTTTTGCCCATATAGCTCAAACACCTGATGTCCTTAAAGGTTCATTTGCATCTGTGCAAGTGAGAGCACAAAAATGGCTTGGCAGAGACATTGGGAATGATTCCTTCAAAAAACAATGAAGGTGTGAAATATCTCAGTGAGACTAGACCATGTGTCATAGTTACCCTATGAAATATTTTATGATGTTGGTTATAAGCATTGTTCTTAAGAGGAAAGATGTTATGAATTGGGACATACGGGACTGGTGTGACATGCGCAATACAAACGTTGACTAGCACCACCTGGAAATCAAACTCATGAGAAAAAAAAAAAAAAACAGAAGTCTAACCACAGGACAATTTACTTTTTTTAAGTTGAAAGATGGGATATACAAATTTCAACATGAGTGGAGATCTAATTGACAGATGTCTGTATGCATTTGAATCTGACTCATTCATGGTACTAGATTACTACATAAAGGGCAGTATTGTAGCTATAAATACATTTTATAAGCATGGAGTTGCATTACCTGAGAAATACATGTTGAGGTAGGTGTCATACTTTTACATGACATACTGCCCTACATACGTAATAACTATATGTGATGAGTCATACTAATTTTAAATAAATATTGTGCACATTATACCTATGTGCTTTTTAAATTAACTATCATCATTGTTATAATTAACATAATTTACACACATTATTTTTGACTCATGTAGCAATCATCTCATAACTGTGTTACAAATTTAATATTAGTAATTGTCATTTGTTAAATTCCTAGAAAAATGTATGTTTCAATACTTATTGTGACAGCCTCATTTAAAGGTTCTGTAAATGACACTTGAACCCTGCAACGTCTCTACTTTTTCCCAAGCTCATTGTGTTTACACCTTGTGCCACAGATATAGGTAGACATTAGGTGCATTTTCCACTCTCACTACTGATCACAGTGTTGATGGCAGTGCACCACCAACAGTCTTATTTGCACTACTGATGTCAGCCCAAATTACATTTTTGCTTTTTTGCCTTCAGTTTGTTGTGCACTGCCAAGCACATCATTAGGCCTTCAGTTAATGACAATTCCTGGCGGGGACGCACAGGATATTAAATAGTTCATGTATGACACACCATAAACAAGCAATAACGATGTACTTTTAAAAGAAATATATTACTGCCATGATTACTATTTGGGAGATATGGAAAAGTAATCCAAAATATATTATAAATCTTTCAACATTCATCATGTTACTGATTTCCTTTTCTTACAGTTTAAAACAATGAGTGAGAAGGTTACTGAAAAACCAATCAGTAAAAATGTTGTTTTACTGATTGTTTTTTCAGTGACCTTCTCACTCATTGTTTTAGTTTTCTCACAGTTTAGAATATATCATATTTAACATCATGCATATTAATTTTTGTTATTAATACTAATACTTGAGTTTCCAACAATAAAACATTTGTAACAGCAATTCACAGTCAATATAGGTAATGTGTTAGAAATTCATCACACAGAGTTAGGCAGTACAATTCATAACAATAAATCAATGGAAATACTTAATTTGACCCCATCAGTAAAAGTATCAGAAGACTGGATTTGAGCCAAGTATTACCTCTGCTTTTTTCAAGATAACTTCATGTACACCCTGCGCTACAGATACATGTAGTTGACCGATGTATTTTCTTCATTCAGTACTATCCTGAGTGCTGACAGCAGCACACTGGCACCAGTCTCATTAGCAATACTGATGGCAGCCCAGTTTAAAATGTGAGTTTTTGCCTTGGGAAGTAAGCCATTGTTCACTGTTAGTGATCATTGACAGTCAACTGATGTGCAATGTCAGCCTTAAGCAATGGATTAAATAAAAAAAAAAAAAAAAAAAAAAGGAGACAGGGAACAATCCCCTGGATTCTGCAAGCCCTGCATGCCATGCAGGACTAGTGCAGGTGCTCCAGCATGCAATATGTCTGCTGTGCGATCCAGGAATAACCTGTAGGGATGTGCACAAGCGCTCCTGCACTAGTCCTGCATGGACTCAGCCCCTGTATGCAAATTACCCCATTTGCAGGAGAAATCCATGCAAATGAGGTGAATTTGTGATCCAGAAAGCTGGAAACTGGCCGTGCAGGACTAGTGTAATCTGCAGAAATGTACTCCGCCAGTAACGGAGTACATTTCTGCAAATTACAAAACGGGGCCATGACAGCTCCAAATAAAGGGTGGATATCATGTAGAAAGCATGCCAATGACCAACTATAAGGCCACTGGCACGAAGAACATTAGCAAAATTTAAAAAATCAACTTTTATTTTTTTTAGCCAATCTCAGCTGTTTTAAGCGAGGGGCAGTGGTGCACAAATGGGATCACGTGGAAAATAAGAATAAAAACATAAAATAAGTACTCTAACCAAAATCACTATTTTGCCATTATACTCAATGGCAGGCAGAAGACTACATGAACAGTGAATAGTGGTTGCTAAGGGGGGAGGCTCAGTGTGGGGCATGTAACTATGCATCAGCAGGCAATCCTATGCACATGAGAGGAATTATACTGAATCCCAGATTTCCCCTGCATGCTAGTCAGCACCCAACAGTGCAAGAGCAGGAATAGCTTGGTGCAAGCATAGGAATTCGCTGACATCATAGGGGTGTGTGTCAGGCATACTGTAAGTGGATTGGAGCCCTGTGGCTTCGGTTTGCTCTTAGCTTAGCAGAGCTAAGCAAGGGGGTGTGTCTGAGGCTGCCTAGCACTCTTTACATTGCCTAAATGGGTGTGCATGCTGCGCACCGGGTTTTAAAGGAAAAAAATAAAGTAAACCACGAAATAGTAGCTCTGTGCACATTTGAGCACTGGGTTTGCACGGTGCTCCCCTGGGCTTAAACAGGAAGGCAATGGGAAGAGAAAACAGCAGTAGGAAGGTAATATATGAGAACTTGCATAGCTGGCTGGTGAAACATATCAGAATCAGCCAATTACACAGGCTGCAGACCAGCCCAGCCCATAACACTACTACAAATTATGAAAACACCTTTCCCTCTGGTATTTTCCATACTCTACACCACAGGTGTATACAAGTGGGGAACTTTTAACAAATAAAACAACAAAATGATAGGGGCTGCAATAGCTATCATGCAACAACATATGGAAGAGGCTGAGGGTGGTGAGGATGTGAATGCTGTCGACCAATCCACAGTGAGAAGATGGAGAAGAGTGTACAAACCCAGGGTAACCTACCAGGGACTACATGAGCTGGAGATAGTGGAACACTATAAGGTGGACAAGGACTTCTTACAGCAAATTGTTGAGCCATGCCAGCCACACCTGACACACAGAACTAACAGAGGGGAACCCATTCCAGTGGATACCAGCGTATGTGTAGGCCTAGGAATACTAGCTACAGGTACCTTCCAAAGGCCAACTGTGGATATGATGGGGATCTCACAGGCATCAGCATCCAGGGTACTCCACCAGTTCCTAGATGCCATGTCACCACATGCCGGTGAGCATGTATATTTCCCCAAAACCCGTGAGGCGTTGGCCAGAAATATGCATCTGTTCCACCAAATAGCAGAATACCCCTGAGGTAGTGGGTGCTATAGACTGCACACACATACACATCAAAGCACCACCTGGTGAGCGGGGTAGGGTCTACATCAACCACAAGTGCTTCCCCTCCATCAACTGCCAGGTCATGTGCGATGCCCAGGGCATAATAATGAACATGTGTGCTGGCTGCCCTGGAAGCTATCATGATTCCAACATCTGGCATCTGATGCAGCTGTACCAGAGATTTGCCAGTGGGGAATGCTGGTTACGCACTGGAGCCGTGGCTGATGACACCCATCAGAAATGCACACACACCTGAGCAAGAACTCCATAATGAGGCACATGCACAGACCAGAATTATAATAGAGCATGTGTTTGGGATGCTCAAGTCATGGTTCCAGTGCCTGGACATATTCAGTATAGCCTTGCAGTACTCACCAGCTACATGTTTCCAAATTGTTATTGTATGTACCATGCTACACAATATGATTTTGTGGAAACAGCTGCAGCAGGAACAGCATTGGGCAGGGCCACACAGCCCCCCACCATTGCCAAGGCCTGCACAGGCATAGCGTGACTCAGAAGAGGAACAATCTGATCCTTCCCCAGCAGGCAGAAGGAGGCGTGCCCTGTATGTCCTGGCCTTGGCAAAGAGGCAACTGATAGCACATATACTGACACAAGGGGGACCCAGGGAATGAATCCTCTCTCTGACTCACAAACACAGTAAAAGGGATGCCAAACATGACACTACCTGTGCTAAACCATGTGCAGGGAGTGTACTATGTGCATCTGACATAGGCAGCCCTGCAGCACCACCCTCAATACTGGCAAACCCACAAGGTAAGTCACTCAACCTACCAATTGCCAAATGGAGGAGTATGTGTTGTTACCTGTACCTATGGTATGGATGTGAGCATGCAAGGGAATCGGGTGGCTGAATGGTATGCCACCAGATAGTAGACACCTATAGTGGCACCATGAGATGTGTAACAAATACTGGTGTCATCATAGTAGCCAGTACTACACAGGGTGACAAAACCCACTGCAGGAAACGTGATGGGCCACATGTGTGTCCATATGACTCACACATGCCAGTCAGGGTGGTTCACATACCCAACAACAGTCTCAGCCAGCAGGAGAGGTGTAGACAAACACAAACAAATGCTGTGCTATGGCGTCTGAATGATGCCTATGGGTAACATCCCCACCCAGGCCTACGCAGACAGACTACATCAGGTCAGGCAGTGGGATGTTAGTTTTGAAGGGTAGGAAGTCAGAAATTAGTATGTAGGTCAATCAAACCTAAGACCTGTAGTACACTGATATGCCTCTAGTTAGCATGATAGTTTAGAATACAGAATGAAGTGGAGTACCTGACATACCAGTACAGTCATAGCAAATGTGTACAAGTATCAGGTGCCCCCCCCCATCCTATGCAGAAATGTAGAAACAGTCAGGTGTGCCCCCAATCCTGTGTAGAAATGTGGAAATAGTCAGGTGTGCCCCCCTCCCCTACTTCTGTGTAGAAATGTAGAAACAGTCAGGTGTGCTCCCCATCCTATGTAGAAATGTAGTAACAGTCAGGTGTGCCACCCCAATCCTGTGTAGAAATGTAGAAACAGTCAGGTGTGCCCCCCAATCCTGTGTAGAAATGTAAAAAACAGTCAGGTGTGTCCCCCCATACTATGTAGAAATGTAGTAACAGTCAGGTGTGCCCCCCCAATCCTGTGTAGAAATGTAGAAACAGTCAGGTGTGCCCCCCCATCCTATGTAGATATGTAGTAACAGTCATGTGTGCCCCTAAATACTATGTAGACATGTAGAAACAGTCAGGTGAGCCCCTTCCCCCAATCCAGCGTAGAAATGTAGTAACAGTCAGGTGTGCCCTCTCCTAACCTCTGTGTAGAAATTTAGAAAGAGACAGGTGTGCCCCCTCCCCCAATCCTGTGTAGAAATGTAGCAACAGTCAGGTGTGCTCCCCCCAACCCTACTTAGGATCATAGGAAGTTACTAGGCTAATGGCCCTAGGGCCCTTACAAGCCTAGCCAAGTTCCACCCTTGTAGCCACAATCAGCATCTATTGTCCCTGTCCAAGACAGACACAGATGAAACCCCCTGGGTGAATTTACGGATGCCCATTCAATTGTCCTGATTGCATTTGAAGAGGGCCAATGAAGTGCTCTGTTTGACATGAAGTGGGAGTCTGTTCCAAATGTGTGGTAACCTATGGGAGTCAAATCTGTCCCTCCAGCAGGTTCTATTAATGTCACATACCAGGTTAAGATCTGTAGAGCGAGTAACCAAAAACCAAAGAACAGGACCAGGAACAAGTTGACAACCTAGAAGCTGACACCACAAGTTTCGAATGAATCCACAAACTGATCTTTATTATGAAAACAAGTCACAAAAGTCACGTATCACAAGCGCTTTAGCTAGGATATTCCTAGCTTTATCAAGTTGCTGAACCATTCTAAAACATCAGCTTAAATAGCTGCTTGCAATTAATTGAACACTTGTAATCCAATTAAAACTGATTGGAGAATGATTGAAAAATAATTAATACCATTCATTTGGTTAAAAAACCTGCATACTAAAAAGTGTACTAAAAATTCAAGTACATTACACAGCCCACTATATACAATTAAAAACCTTTGTTATCAACTATTGTGTCCCCTATTAAATAATAAAATAATGTATTAACATCCGTGTAAATTATACACATAAAAAATTTTTTTGCTGAAATACAAAACATTTTCTAATTTACTCATATTACATTATTCAACCTTGTACAAAATTACATGCTTGTGAATAAAGGTCCACCAAAGTGGACCTGACAATGGTGCATGGAGGCATAAGTGAATGGACACTGAAGAAATGAATAAATAATAACAGAAGACCACAGAGGGATAAAACAAGGGAATAAAAGTAAATAGGAAGGCATGTACCTAAGCAAATGAACCCCTTGCCTGTACCAATACATTCCCTAGAAAAAAACTTTGCAATTGTGTGTATACTGGCTACCAGTGATGGACTATGCTTATAATCTGGCCCTTCTTAGTTTTAAAATAGGTTTTATACTAATAGCATCATTTAACCCAGGCCAGCTTGCTGCATTTAGTTTAAGCTGCCACACTAGCTCCCTATATTCTAGGGTAGCTTCCCAGTCGCCACCTCGGGAATCCCTGCTTATCTGTTCAAGAATCATAAATTTAAAGTTATAATTCGGGCATACAAGGGTGTGCTTAAAAAGAACATTAGTTTCTTTGTTTTTAGTTAACTCATAGAAATGCTCATACATTCTCTTCTTGATTTCCCTTTCCGTCTTTCCTACATAAAAACTTTTACAGAACATGCACACAACTAAATAAACCACCCCTCTTGAATTGCATGTAAAATGCATGGGAGAGTCAACCCTCATCTTTCTAGAAGGTAGATATATGCCTTTGCTGTTCAAAATTGCATGGCATTGTTGACATGCTCCACATTTAAATGTGCCAGGTTTTTTTGTTGTTACTGATTTCACATTGTCTACCCTTGTGCTTCTTTCAAACATGTCCTTCAAATTGACCCCTTCCTTTCTAATAAACTTCGGTCTGTTTGGTAAAATATTCTTAAATTCTTCATGTGCCGTTAGAAGTGGCCAAAATTTTGTAATGGTTCTCTCTATGTCTTCTGCCTGACTACAAAAGGTGTATATGAATTTCGGTCCCATAAATTCATTGTTTTTTTCTTTATTCTTTTCTCCTTCACTAACCAATTGATCTTTCACGAGCTCTTTGCCCAATAATGGGGAATACAATGTACCTCTTTTGCTATTCACTTCATTGTGTAAAACTTGAAATAAATCTAAAGGATAACCCCTCTCCAAGAACATTTTCTGCAACGTCATGACCTCATTGTGAAAATCTTTCTCTGTACCTCACATCCTTGAAGCCCTAATCAACTGGCCTTTGAGAATCCCTTTTTTTTGTGCAAAAGGGTGGGCACTTTGGAAATGCAAGAACGAGTTTGAGAATGAGGGCTTACGATAAATTTTAGATTGAAAAGTTTTGTTGCTGTAGTCCTTGTATAAATTTACATCCAAATAGTGCAATTCATGCAATTCTATTGTGTGAGTAAATTTCAAAAAATTAGTTGAGTTGTTGATGTAAGTTAGGAATTCTGATAACAAATCCTGTGTTCCTCTCCACAGGATACGTATGTCATCCAAGAACCTCCTATAAAACAGCAAATGCTGGTTCCATGGGGGTATAAATACATATTCATGTTCCCATCTATGAAGAATGATATTAGCATAGATGGTAGCACAAGGTGCCCCCATTGCTACCCCTTTGAGCTGTTTAAACAATTCCCCTTTGAAAAATACAATGTTGTTTTCCAACACTATACTCATGAACTCAACAATCAAGTTAATTAAATTTGGACTAAGATTGGTTTCTTTGATAAAAAATTCACCAAACCATTGCAAACCAGTGTCGTGAGGTATACTTGGGAATAGATCTTTGATATCAATGGTTACCATCAATAGTTCTGATTCAAAGCTGTTACAAGGAACCTTTTGTAAAAATTCCCAGGAATCCCTACACACATAACTTAATAAGTGTGTGAATTTTTTTGCTACATGCTCAATGAATTTTGATAGTGGCTCTGTTATACCTCCACTACCTGCCACTATTGGTCTAAATGGCAGAGGGTCAAGCCCTTTGTGCGTTTTGGGAATCCCAAATATTATGGGTGACCTAGGTTTCGGGACAAATAAAAAATTGAACAATTTTTCATTGATGACCCCTTGCCATAAGTGATCATTCAAGGAATATTTAATCTTAGACCAAAAAATATGCACTTCATTTCTGGAAACTGTTGCATATTGACTTTCATCCTGTAACATTTGGTAGAGGTAATCATCATAATTATTTTCATACATTAATACAATGCCCCCCCCCCCTTTATCGGGTTTCATGACCCTTATGTTCTCATTCTTTAACATTTGAATAAAATCAAACTCTACTTGTTTAAAATTAGTTTTATCAGATTGGGTGTACCTTAAACTCCTTAGCTCATCTTCCACCAACTGTTCAAAAAGCTTAATTAACAAGTGCATAGGGGGATTGTACAAGCTTTTCCTGTCCAATTCAGAAGGTGTGCATATTTGTTGTTTGAATAAATGCTGTAGATTGAGACTTCTAGTGAATAACTTAACATCTATTAAAGTCAGGGGTATGTTGCAATTTTTTGATGGAACAAAATGCAAGCCTTTTGTAAATACATCAAAGGCAGTGTTGTCAATTACAGTCTCCGTGTAGTTGTAAATAGTAAAACTAGACCTAGTGTACAATGTGCATGCTCCCTGTTTAGAGCTTACTATTGTTTCATTAACTATTTCGTCTCTCTCTTGAACTGCATTGTTCCTGGTTACAAGCATATTCCCATCTCTTACATTTGGAGTGTCAGAGGCCATAACCAAGCTCATGTATTCCAATGGCGTGGCCCTTGCTGCTTCTGCTTCCACCCCATTACCCTGCCTGGAGGTTGGTGAAAATCCTGCACTGATCCTTTACGCTTTTTACCAGCCAGTCTTTCACTTCTCCTCGGTGCCCCCCCCCCCAATTATTAGATATTGGGTTTTCTGTGTTATTTGTATTCTGAATTTCAGCCCTATACTGCTTGAATAGGGGATATGCCACCCCCTCCCTATATTCATTCAAGTCTCTTTCTAATTTGCGCATTTTTCTATTAATAACCTTATTACAAAATGCATCAACCTCATCAAATGCTTTACCATAGTCAAGTTTGATTGACAAAAAATTGGAATCAGTGACAATATTGTTATTTAAAGCATTCAAGTCATTTGTAAGAGCTTTCTGTTTCACTTCATACTCTTCAATCATGACCGTCAACATTTCAACCCCCGCCCTGTTAAAAATGTCACACAATTTAAAATAATACGGTGTTCCCGTTTGAACATTGTTGGGAAACTTAAATATTCTCAAGCCTTTTGGAATGCGTTTTTGATTTACGCATTCTTTCAAATAGTCCACCTCAATCTGATTATTTTTCAGGGCATAAAGTTTCTTTTTTAGCTCGTCAAGCTCTAGTTCAATATTAGCAGTTTTACTAGAGTGAACAGTACCTTTAGTGAATGAGAATTGCTGCTCCATCCAATTCTCAAAGCAGAAGTCCTTACGTTGCTGTCCTTTATCTACTCTTGAAGCATTATGCCTCTCAGTATCATTGGACCTTTCAGCTGGACCAGGTCCTTCATTACAAATTGGCCTTACATTCGAATTGCCACCAGATCCGTTTGCAAGCCCAGAAACATTGGCGCCTGAACAAGCACCTCCAAGCCTGCTAGTAGTTTGTGCTGCGTGCTGCCGGCTTGACACTACTACATCCGCTTCCGGTTCGGTTCCTTTCAGGAGCTTTGTAATCTCCGATAAAGCTGCCAAAACAGTATTAAACTCCGCACGAGTTACTGGTGCATCGGAGTCAATGTTTTTCAAAATTCCTGGTGTCTCCACCGGATCGAAGGTGTCCGCTTCCGCAGCCATAACGCACTCAACAAACCACCAAAAACCAAAGAGCAGGACCAGGAACAAGTTGACAACCTAGAAGCTGACACCACAAGTTTCGAATGAATCCACAACCTGATCTTTATTATGAAAACAAGTCACAAAAGTCACGTATCACAAGCGCTTTCGCTAGGGTATTCCTAGCTTTATCAAGTTGCTGAACCATTCTAAAACATCAGCTTAAATAGCTGCTTGCAATTAAATGAACACTTGTAATCCAATTAAAACTGATTGGAGAATGATTGAAAAATAATTAATACCATTCATTTGGTTAAAAAACCTGCCTACTAAAAAGTGTACTAAAAATTCAAGTACATTACACAGCCCACTATATACAATTAAAAACCTTTGTTATCAACTATTGTGTCCCCTATTTCATAATAAAGATCAGTTTGTGGATTCATTCGAAACTTGTGGTGTCAGCTTCTAGGTTGTCAACTTGTTCCTGGTCCTGTTCTTTGGTTTTTGGTGGTTTGTTGAGTGCGTTATGGCTGCGGAAGCGGACACCTTCGATCCGGTGGAGACACCAGAAATTTTGAAAAACATTGACTCCGATGCACCAGTAACTTGTGCGGAGTTTAATACTGTTTTGGCAGCTTTATCGGAGATTACAAAGCTCCTGAAAGGAACCGAACCTGAAGCGGATGTTGTGGTGTCAAGCCGGCAGCGCGCAGCACAAACTACTAGCAGGCTTGGAGGTGCTTGTTCAGGCGCCAATGTTTCTGGGCTTGCAAACGGATCTGGTGGCAATTCGAATGTAAGGCCGATTTGTAATGAAGGACCTGGTCGAGCTGAAAGGTCCAATGATACTGAGAGGCATAATGCTTCAAGAGTAGATAAAGGACAGCAACGTAAGGACTTCTGCTTTGAGAATTGGATGGAGTAGCAATTCTCATTCACTAAAGGTACTGTTCACTCTAGTAAAACTGCTAATATTGAACTAGAGCTTGACGAGCTAAAAAAGAAACTTTATGCCCTGAAAAATAATCAGATTGAGGTGGACTATTAGAAAGAATGCGAATCAAAAACGATTCCAAAAGTCTTGAGAATATTTAAGTTTCCCAACAATGTTCAAACGGGAACACCGTATTATTTTAAATTGTGTGACATTTTTAACAGGGCGGGGGTTGAAATGTTGACGGTCATGATTGAAGAGTATGAAGTGAAACAGAAAGCTCTTACAAATGACTTGAATGCTTTAAATAACAATATTGTCACTGATTCCAATTTTTTGTCAATCAAACTTGACTATGGTAAAGCATTTGATGAGGTTGATGCATTTTGTAATAAGGTTATTAATAGAAAAATGCGCAAATTAGAAAGAGACTTGAATGAATATAGGGAGGGGGTGGCATATCCCCTATTCAAGCAGTATAGGGCTGAAATTCAGAATACAAATAACACAGAAAACCCAATATCTAATAATTGGGGCAACGAGGAGAAGTGAAAGACTGGTTGCAAAAGCTGAAAGGATCAGTGCAGGATTTTCACCAACCTCCAGGCAGGGTAATGGGTGGAAGCAGAAGCAGCAAGGGCCACGCCATTGAATACATGAGCTTGGTTATGGCCTCTGACACCCAAATGTAAGAGATGGAATATGCTTGTAACCAGGAACAATGCAGTTCAAGAGAGAGCCGAAATAGTTAATGAAACAATAGTAAGCTCTAAACAGGGAGCATGCACATTGTACACTAGGTCTAGTTTTACTATTTACAACTACACGGAGACTGTAATTGACAACACTGCCTTTGATGTATTTACAAAAGGCTTGCATTTTGTTCCATCAAAAAATTGCAACATACCCCTGACTTTAATAGATGTTAAGTTATTCACTAGAAGTCTCAATCTACAGCATTTATTCAAACAACAAATATGCACACCTTCTGAATTGGACAGGAAAAGCTTGTACAATCCCCCTATGCACTTGTTAATTAAGCTTTTTGAACAGTTGGTGGAAGATGAGCTAAGGAGTTTAAGGTACACCCAATCTGATAAAACTAATTTTAAACAAGTAGAGTTTGATTTTATTCAAATGTTAAAGAATGAGAACATAAGGGTCATGAAACCCGATAAGGGGGGGGGGGCATTGTATTAATGTATGAAAATAATTATGATGATTACCTCTACCAAATGTTACAGGATGAAAGTCAATATGCAACAGTTTCCAGAAATGAAGTGCATATTTTTTGGTCTAAGGTTAAATATTCCTTGAATGATCACTTATGGCAAGGGGTCATCAATGAAAAATTGTTCAATTTTTTATTTGTCCCGAAACCTAGGTCACCCATAATATTTGGGATTCCCAAAACGCACAAAGGGCTTGACCCTCTGCCATTTAGACCAATAGTGGCAGGTAGTGGAGGTATAACAGAGCCACTATCAAAATTCATTGAGCATGTAGCATAACACCACACACTTATTAAGTTATGTGTGTAGGGATTCCTGGGAATTTTTACAAAAGGTTCCTTGTAACAGCTTTGAATCAGAACTATTGATGGTAACCATTGATATCAAAAGATCTATTCCAAGTATACCTCACGACACTGGTTTGCAATGGTTTGGTGAATTTTTTATCAAAGAAACCAATCTTAGTCCAAATTTAATTAACTTGATTGTTGAGTTCATGAGTATAGTGTTGGAAAACAACATTGTATTTTTCAAAGGGGAATTGTTTAAACAGCTCAAAGGGGTAGCAATGGGGGCACCTTTGTGCTACCATCTATGCTAATATCATTCTTCATAGATGGGAACATGAATATGTATTTATACCCCCATGGAACCAGCATTTGCTGTTTTATAGGAGGTTCTTGGATGACATATGTATCCTGTGGAGAGGAACACAGGATTTGTTATCAGAATTCCTAACTTACATCAACAACTCAACTAATTTTTTGAAATTTACTCACACAATAGAATTGCATGAATTGCACTATTTGGATGTAAATTTATACAAGCACTACAGCAACAAAACTTTTCAATCTAAAATTCTATCGTAAGCCCTCATTCTCAAACTCGCTCTGCATTTCCAAAGTGCCCACCCTTTGCACAAAAAAGTGATTCTCAAAGGCCAGTTGATTAGGGCTTCAAGGATGTGCAGTACAGAGAAAGATTTTCACAATGAGGTAATGACGTTGCAGAAAATGTTCTTGGAGAGGGGTTATCCTTTAGATTTATTTCAAGTTTTACACAATGAAGTGAATAGCAAAAGAGGTACATTGTATTCCCCATTATTGGGCAAAGAGCTCGTGAAAGATCAATTGGTTAGTGAAGGAGAAAAGAATAAAGAAAAAAACAATGAATTTATGGGACCGAAATTCATATACACCTTTTGTAGTCAGGCAGAAGACATAGAGAGAACCATTACAAAATTTTGGCCACTTCTAACGGCACATGAAGAATTTAAGAATATTTTACCAAACAGACTGAAGTTTATTAGAAAAAAGGGGGTCAATTTGAAGGACATGTTTGAAAGAAGCACAAGGGTAGACAATGTGAAATCAGTAACAACAAAAAAACCTGGCACATTTAAATGTGGAGCATGTCAACAATGCCATGCAATTTTGAACAGCAAAGGCATATATCTACCTTCTAGAAAGATGAGGGTTGACTCTCCCATGCATTTTACATGCAATTCAAGAGGGGTGGTTTATTTAGTTGTGTGCATGTTCTGTAAAAGTTTTTATGTAGGAAAGATGGAAAGGGAAATCAAGAAGAGAATGTATGAGCATTTCTATGAGTTAACTAAAAACAAAGAAACTAATGCTCTTTTTAAGCACACCCTTGTATGCCCGAATTATAACTTTAAATTTATGATTCTTGAACAGATAAGCAGGGATTCCCGAGGTGGCGACTGGGAAGCTACCCTAGAATATAGGGAGCTAGTGGCAGCTTAAACTAAATGCAGCAAGCTGGCCTGGGTTAAATGATACTATTAGTATAAAACCTATTTTAAAACTAAGAAGGGCCAGATTATAAGCATAGTCCATCACTGGTAGCCAGTATACACACAATTGCAAAGTTTTTTTCTAGGGAATGTATTGGTACAGGCAAGGGGTTCATTTGCTTAGGTACATGCCTTCCTATTTACTTTTATTCCCTTGTTTTATCCCTCTGTGGTCTTCTGTTATTATTTATTCATTTCTTCAGTGTCCATTCACTTATGCCTCCATGCACCATTGTTTTCATAATAAAGATCAGTTTGTGGATTCATTCGAAACTTGTGGTGTCAGCTTCTAGGTTGTCAACTTGTTTCTGTAGAGCGAGTAACCCATGCGCCATTTAACTTGCAGATATGCAGCATTTCTAATAAAGCAGAGTCAGAGATTGTCTTATATGCAAGGCAGAGATCACCTCTGAGTAGTCCATAAGAAACAGAATAAAGTGATAGTGATTTTAGTCAATCCACATAGGACAGATTCTGAAGACATTGCATTTTCCTTGTGAGGAACCTTTGTGGTTTTTCCATTTGCTGCAGGTGCTTGCAAAGATACATGCCAAAAGGGGCATTGTACTCAATTACTGAGGGAAAAACACAGGGAGCTTATAATATTTTATTTTTATGAAGGCAATGCCCTTATTTATGAGATGAACAATATGCAATGCCCTTCTTACCACTATGGAGACATAGTGATCAAAGGTAAGGTTGCTGTCAACCTGTGTGCCACGGTCTCTCACAACTGAGTGCGTACTTAGGGTGTTGCTAATGATGTGATAGTTAGCAGGAACATCATGCTTACTGAAGGGGATGATGATCCTTTATTTAGATTGAGTTTAAGGCCTTGACTTTGGCACCAATCATTAGTTTGCATAAGACACTCTTGTAGGATGTTGACATTGTTTGGAGATCCTATGACCGCTCCCAGTTTGCAGTCATCAGCAAACTTTGTCAACCACAGATCTTTAGCTTTTGCTTGTACTTCAGAGTAATAGATTATGAACAGTAGTAGTCCCAGGACTGATGCCTGTGGAACACCATTGGTTATGGGTCTGCTGTTGGAGGTGGCTTCCCCTATTTTGACTGTATGGGTACTATCAGTGAGCCAGTTAGCAACCAACCTAATGATATAACGGTTGTTACCTAGCTGCATGAGTTTGTTAATGATGCCTGAGTGGGGGATAGTGTCAAAAGCCTTGGCTAGGTCTAGGTAGGCTGTATGCACAGATTTCCCCTCATCCAGGGACTTGGTGATTATCTTAAAGAAGTCCACCAAGTTTAACAGGCATGATTTCCCTTTGACAAATCCATACTGAGTAGGGTCAAGTGTTTGGAGATTACCTATATCTTTGTTGATAAGGTCCATGGCCTTGTAGATAAGGTTAATCAGGCTGATAGGTCTATAGTTCCCAATGTCAGTGGAAGCACCACCATTGTGCAAGGGGATAGCAGTGGCCAGTTTCCATTCAACTGGGACAAAGCTGGTGCTTAGACTATGGTTGAAAAGAGTACCCAATGTGTTGCTAAAGAACCTATGTAGGACACAGCCTAAGATGTTATCAGGTCCCATAGATGCTGTGTTTTTGGCCTTAGAGAGGGTGTTTATGACCTGCTGTTTAGAGATACAAGGTAGGAGACCGGTGGTAGGGATGTCAAGGGGTATGTTCAGAAGGGACAGGGTAGTGAAGTTTTCACATAACCTGTCAGCTAACAGGTAAGCTATGTCTACAGGCTCAGTATATGTGGTATCGTTAACTATAGTTCAACATAAATCTGGACCCAGGCGACAGGGTTAGTGAAAGTTGCTTTGTGGACTTCACATAAGCTTATCTTAGCTGA
>NC_056726.1:1648468008-1648514516 GCF_019279795.1 Protopterus annectens
GCGGCATCACTCTGTTTAACTGCAGCCTCCGTGTAAGAGTTATAACTCTTACACGGAGGCTTCGTGAATCCTTGCCATTGTTCATAAAAGGGCAATTAAAATGGTTTACCAGTAGTGTTTTTTGGATATTTTATGGTTCCTTAGAGCTGACTGTTAGCTGCCACCTAATTCTCTCCTCATTCACAAGGTCTATTAAACACAGTTTAGCCTCCTTGGGCTCTACCTGATTCATGTCCAGAGCTGGTGAAGAGATCAATGATTCTGGTGCAGTGCCATCCTGCTGCTTGGGAGTGTTTTTCCATTATACCCTTGCCCACTCCCACATCAGCCTTATTAAGTTCCATTAGTGCTGCCTTCAGGAGTTTAATGCACACATCTGTGCATGCCCAAACAACTGACCAAGCAGCACACTACTTGGAAAATGTGGATGAAAGTCTGTTCACACAGAAACTGCTGTGAGCCAGGCTGCCTCCATCTCCCACAGGACAGGAAAGGTGGTGTCGGCTGCTCACTCCCCTCCTCCTTAGCCTGGTCACTCCAGCACCTGTGATGTTAGCCAAACACTGGCTGTCAATGGTACAGTCTGGACTTTATCCATCTGTGCCACAGGACCAGGTTAAGAATTTTGATACCTGCATTTTCTGAGGGTTGAGAGAGAAGAAACCATTTAGAAAAAAGGATGTCTGCGCTAGATTATATCTGGAAACTAGGAAACCTTTTTTGTGCCTAATTTAGCTTTGGGTTGCACTGAAGATTCTGCCTGCTAATGTTTTGTTAGCGCAAGATATTTTTAAGGATTCTGGGATGTTTACATGTGCTTTATTATGTGCTAACTGTATTTTTTTCAGCTTCAGATGAGATTAAAATCTTACTAGGATGTCTGTACATTGTGCATTAAATTTGGTCTAAAAGATGAATGCATTTATTTTGCCTCATTTGAAAAAGTATCAAGGCTGAAAAATCTCATTGGTGGGGATGCTGCTGGCCTCTTGAGCCTTTAACTGGACAGCTACTTATGATTGATGCTGAAGTGCATAATACCTTTTGAGAAAGTACAAGAAGTACAAGAATGCAGTAGGAATAAGTGGTGTCAAGGTCCTTGTAGAAGTCACTGGTGCATAACTGTATGGCTCTTCCAGCAGAAGATGATAATCCTTTTCATGCTGTTACCTAGTAAACAGCCAGATCAGAGGTCCAATTACAAGGGAGTTACCCAGTCAACAGCCAAATCAGAGGCCCAATTGCACATGTACAAACATGACATATTCCAGTTTGGAAACCATGCAGATATTTTTGAACAGAAATGCATACATGCTGATTATGACAGTGCAAGATAGTAGCACTGTAAGGGAGAGGATGGCAGGGTATCCAACTACATCTTCTAGTTGCAATTCTTTTCACTCACCTTCTGGGTTATCCCAATGACTCCCCATCCTATAGCTAGTTACTAAAGAATGAAGAGGTATTCCCTTTTGCTATGGTGAATGGTCCAATAAATAATCCACACACCAAAAGACAGCTAGTTCACCCAGGCAGGCTAACACTGTGCTGAAAAGTAAATAAACTGTCTGTGCAATCCAATAATAAAAGTTCTGTTAAAATCCAGAATTTAATGAAATAAAATAAAATAAGAACACAAATAATAAAAATTAAGTCCCTTGTCCAACGATAAGCGCTTGCGAATAGTTCTTCTTCAGATCGTATAACCAAATGGGACATTCATCTGTATATATAAGCTAGTCAGAATTATTCACCCAATGAGAATATCAACACCAAAGTTCCAGCCAATCCATGTTTGGATTTCTCCATCTGATTTGCATAAACCAAGTTAACAGTCCCATTTTCTAAATGGATGCCTCACACAGCTCGCTAATATTCAGTACTAATGAAATATGCAAAGTAGGTGATGTTAGTAACCCATTGCACTTCCAAAAGAAGTAACAGATGAAGCAGCTAGCTTTCATTCATACTTAGAAGCATGCCTCATACCAGTGTACTGGAGTCAGAATATGCAAAATAGGTGAATTGAACAGCTAATAGTGATTTCCAAGAAACAACAAAACACAAATCTGCTAGCCTTCATGTATTCTTATTGAAAAACTTGTCAAATAATCCCAGAAGCAGTTTTTTACATATTTCTAATATTCAATAGAGGAAAAATGGCACGAACAATAAATGGATGATCTAAGTAGCCAATAGTTGCTTCCAAGGAGCGGCAGAAAACAAATCTGCTGACTTTCATAAATTCCTATTATGAAACTTCTTTTTATCTAAGCTGAGTGACAATAAATGTCAAGGCTCCATGTCAATGTGGCCATGCAAGACATGGAGCCTTGACATTTATTGTCACTCAGCAATTGTCCTGCCTTATCCCTGTTTTGGGAAATTAAATGTTAGTAATGACATCGCCTATCTTTTATCGATAGCGATGTTTACTACTATACATTTTTTTGTCATCCCCATCACTGGACATCAGAGATATGTGAAAAACTTCTTTTGGGTTAATTAGATAAAAAGAAGTTTCATAACAGAAATAGTAACATAAGCGGTAGTCTACTTAACAATGAAAGTGTGATAAGAGACTTTGGGACACAGGTGGACAGTAGTCTCTCCTTTGATAATCACATCGCCACAGTAGTCAGGAAATCCTTCTACGTGGCACACCTCATCACAAAAGGTTTCTCATCCAGGAAAAAAGAGGTCATTGTTCCCCTCTGCTCATCACTCATTAGACCCATTATAGAGTACAATGACCCTTTTGGTATGTATCTCACAAGACATCTACAACAACTAGAAAGGCCACAGAAATACCTCACAAAGAGGATTACTGGCCTCAAACAGATTTTTTTTTATTTTATCATTTGTTAACCGGGAAAGTCCGACTTGGAACGAAGCCAAATTTCAGCAGAGGCCCAGGGAGAAATGCTCCAGATGCATGTCTTTGTAATGTGGGAGGAAATTGGAGCACCTGGAGGAAACCCACACGAATGCAGGGAGGACATGCAGACTCCACACAGAAGGCACTCCAGCCGAGAATCGAACTGGAGAACCTCTTGCTGTGAGGCGACAATGCTACCGCTGCACTACTGCGCCGTCCAATAAAACAAGATGCCCTATGCAGACCGTCTCAAAAAACTCCAGCTTTACTCTGTCGCATATTGCCTACTCAGAGGCGATCTCTGCCTAACATACAAAGCTATGTCAAACCCAGAGCTGTTGGACATGCTCCATGTAAAGAAATGCCAATACCTCTGAGCTACATGCTCTAGGGACCTAAACATTGTCACCACAATAAACAGAACATGCTGGAGGGATAGATTCCTGTCTCAGAGACTTCCCATACTCTGGAACAAATTACCTATCTATATCAAACAAAGCTCCTCATTAGCACTCTTCAAGAAAAATCTTGATGATTGGATGGGAGATAGGAAATTCACCCCGGGGATCACTTCTGTGGCTCTGCTTGACAGGGGCACAGGAAAATAATTTTCTCAGGTGGAAAAAGTCAGGGTACCATTTTTCTAGGCTTATATAGGCCCTAGGGCTAATAGCCTAGTACCTACCTATGAACCTATGTTAATGAACAGGTTTGTCTGTTGAGCAGGCTAGGAAGATCCCAACTCCCAATCCCTATGGAGATTTTGGCACTGCTATATGCTGCTGTCTAGTAATTGATTTGCAACATTAGAACAAACTCACTTGCTTATTCTGCAGTACAGCATCCCAGGCCTATGACTGCTAACTGCAATACATTCACATGCCTGTAAAGGTCAATGGTGCAGAAGCCATAATTTTGTTTTACTGACATTTGTTTATTAGGAAAGTCCAAATGGTTCACAAGTGCCAGTTTTTAGTAGAAGCCCAGGGAAAAAAGCTCCAATTTACACAGCTAAGTTACAAAACATCTTTGCAAGATATACAAATCAGTTATTTACAGTTGTTTTGACATCTAAGAAAGCAACAAAAGTGAAAACAAAATCTTCATAAGGTACATAATCAGTTATTTAAAGAGCTGAAGAAAGTGAAACAAAATACAAATATTAGAATGAGAAAAAAGAAAAGGATAAAACACAATTTGCTGGACTTCAAAGACCAACTATATTTTCCTATCACACCCTGCTTGTGTCTCTTCTTACCTGTGTATCTAAAGTATCCCCTGGACAGAATCTCCAAGACAAACTAAGATTGTATGTTAATTAAGGTTCTATTATCTCTACTTGTATGGGTTAATGTTATGATACTTGCTAGGTGTCTAGTTTAAACTGCCAGAACTACCAGCAGCCATACCCCCTCCACTTGCTCTCTTGTACTCCGCATCCACCCTTACCAAAGTTACCCCAGCATTTGTAGTATTTCCAACACCCTCAAGCCCTTCCCTTCTGAATTCTTTTCCACTTCCAGCCTTCTGCTGTGATCTCCAACTACTGTCACTACAGGTTTTGATCACTAGAGGGCAGTCTTCACCCACCTTTGATTTACTTATTATTTCTTTCAACTTTTTGTAGTTGACAAACCATAGTATTTTACCCCCCTCTTCTTCACCTCTAGCCCTATACTAGCCTTTTCTCCTTACAGCCTCTCATTCTTCCTGTCCTTACACCCACAACCTCTGCCTTCCTTACTTACCTTCTCCTGTTCTTACCATCCACTATACTGATTGTTTTTATAGTCTTCCTGCTGCATCCTTTCCTTTGGGTGCTCACCCGGATACTCTACCTGTATTTGCTATACAGAGCTCTTTCTTATTTCTCTTTAACTTCTTTCACCCTACTCTTTATTTCCCTTCAATCTATCTCCCTGTTCTATAACACCCTCAAAATTCTCTCTCCTTGTCCTTTTCCTATGGGTACTAACCCTACTCCTCTGCCTAGACTGTTCTAGCTGCACTGACTCCCTCCTTCCATTTATTTATTTCTTCTTCTCCTCTCTCTCTCTCCCTTCTCGTATCCAGTCTACTAGAGCCTATGTATCTGTTTCTATCCTGCATCCCTACCTTACTTAGTCTTCCAGCCAGCTTTCGCTTTTCCCTCCTTACCCCTCCCCCTACCTTACTACATCCGCTCCTAACCTATCATAAGAAACCAGCTCTCTGGAGGCGCCATCTTTAAATCTCCTTCTTGGCGTGTGGCTGCTGAGCATTCTTTTTCCCCCTGGCCTAACTTTATATTTACCATGTAAGTGTGCATCTGTTATCTCTCTGTTACACTTGTTTTTGTCATTTTGTATTTGACCATGTATTGTAACACAGATGTATGAACTGTAATGCTTAAGAACCTACCCTGTGCCTATTATGTAATTTACCTGTCTGATGACATCATGTTCCTATATTGAACCATTACAATGTTAGGAACCTGTCCTGTGCTATCAACTTCATAGTGTTTGCTTCGCAAGCGTATCTGCAACTGCTAGTATTGTCTGCTCCACTTAATAGTGTTGTACCATCTTTGTGCCTGAGTCATCCGCTTATCTGGCTATTGTACTCACTGTTTTGTTCCTCTAAATAGCGTTACCATTCTTGTTCCGTCCTTTTATTCCACTACTATACTTGGTACACTTGATTGTCCCACAGATTGCATGGCCACAGTTATTAGACAACTACCTTATTTCTTTGCAAAATTCAACATACTAATGGTGCTTCCTTTGAATAATAATTGAACCAGAATCCTCCCCACTAACCTACAGCTTGTCCTAGACCTCTAAGCTAGCCACGCTAATGCTTTACAGTTACTCCTGCGCTTACAAATGCCAATAACGTGTTGTCAAAGTTTTGGTGTAGCAATCAGTCTCATCTCTGTAGTGGCTTAGCGCTCTGTTAAAAGAATTTAATTTATTTCCTAATGGTCTGCCCTAAAAAATGCCACACAATGCTAGATGTTAATAGATAACAGCAATAGCTGTATCTTGTGCTCGCCAGTTGGGCTTGTTCACATGTTAGACCTTCCCTTGTGTTCCTGGGTCTAACACTGTTAATCTACCTAATTAGCACCCCCTCTTACTGACATATTAGGCCGTGTGTGCTTGCTGCAGTAGCGCCGTTGATAGCCAACTAAGTAGGACTGTTCCTATCTTTATTATTGGCAGTGAATGCTTTGCTGCTGTAGTGGCAATATAATCGTTTTGTTACATCATAATTTCTATATTGACAGAGTATGCAAATACTAAAGGGATAAATGCCTATATTCTCTGTCTCATGCCTAGTATCATGTTGAAATATTACCTGATGTTGCAACATAGCTAAAATGTTCTTACACCTAGTATCATGTTGAAAAATTGTTGAAATATTACCTGATGTCGCAATATAGCTAAAATGTCCCCACTGTACTCTAGCTCTGGCTTCAATGTATTCACCGTAATTGCCATACTTTTTTAGTTTAGTAGCTTAATTCTAGTTACTTTATTTTATTTTATTTTATTTATTAATTATTTATTTGCTGTTGGTTAACCAGGATGGTCCATTGGGCCAAGTGAACCCATTTTCAATGGAGTCCTGGGGAGAAAAGCTCCAACAAGAATACATGTTACAGAGATTTACATTACATGACATACAAGACATAGCAAGGTGTAGTTTACAATCAGTAAAATTATCGACAAAAATAATAATAGAGTGAAGTTATGCCTTTTTTTTTTTTTTTTTTTTTTTTTTACACAGAATAATTCAGGATGATAGATTATATTAAGAATTAGATTACCAGCAAAATATGGGTGGTGAAGGTAATGAGAATACAGGAAGTGGAGAATGCTTATGTGGGGAGGGAGCAGGAGCATTCCCATGTGGATGTTAGGTAGGAGTGAAGAGATTTTTTAAAGGTTGGAAGGCTGGTGATGGTGCGAATGGAGGGAGGGAAGGAGTTCCATAGTCGAGCTATGGAAAAAGAGAGGAGGTTTTGTCTTGAGGGGCGAAGGGGTCTGTAGACTTCTATTAGGTTTTGATTAGTGGATCTGAGAAGTCTTTGAGTCTGGTGAATTTTAAAGGTAGAAGAAAGGGCGGGACAGAGAGATGGTTGAAAAATGAGTTTGTGTGCATATGTGAGCTAAGTGTAGGAGAGGTAGTTGGGAAGTTCGAGCCAATTTAGTTTATGGAGTGGTGCGCAGTGATGAGTTGAAGCTTTGTTACTAGTGGCAAATTTGGCTATTTTGTTGTAACAGGTAGCTAGTTTCATTTTAATAGATGATTGTAGATTAGTTAAAAGGGGGGCACCATAAAGGAGATAGGGTAAGAGAAATGTAGTAGAGAGAGTGAGTTTGGTTGTTGATGAGAGGAATCGCCTGTGTCGATAGAGCAGGCCGAGTTTTTGGTGGGGTTTTTTTAATGTTTATTAGTAGATGGGACTCAAATTTAAGTTTATCGTCAATTTGAACTCCTAGTAGTTTGGTTTCAGTTTTGGTTACATTTTACTATGTAATAGTGTGGTCCTTGCTACTATGTTGTAAATACAGCTGCATTGGTTAGATATTTTCTCTTAAAATAAGGGAAAGGTCAAATGCTTGTGCCTAGTTTTCTGAAGATACTACACCTGATGTTAATATTTTTATGTTAGTAGACTAGCTAAGGTGTTTGCTCATAACTTGCTGTGCAATGTTTTAAATATAGCTGCTTTGTTTAATTGTTTTCTTACTAAGAGGTGAAAAGTTTTAGTGCTTGTGCCTAGTTTCTGAAGATTCTACACCTGATGCTAATATTTTTTTATTTGACTAGCTTATGTGCTCTGCTCTTAATTTTGCTAACTAACCTGCTTTTTTCTTATGTTAGATATCCAGTATTCAAAATAACTTTCTTCTCCCTTTATTTTTGTTTTCCTCCAGTTGTGCAAACACTTCTTCCTAACTTTCCTACTTCCTGTCGGGCCCTGCTGGACTTCAAAGACCAACTATATTCTCCTATCACACCCTGCTTGTGTCTCTCCTTACATGGGTATCTAAAGTATCCCCTGAACAGAATCTCCAAGACAAACTAAGATTGTATGTTAATTAAGGTTCTATTATCTCTACTTGTATGGGTTAATGTTATGATACTTGCTAGGTGTCTAGTTTAAACTGCCAGAACTACCAGCAGCCATACCCCCTCCACTTGCTCTCTTGTACTCCGCATCCACCCTTACCAAAGTTACCCCAGCATTTGTAGTATTTCCAACACCCTCAACCCCTTCCCTTCTGAATTCTTTTCCACTTCCAGCCTTCTACTGTGATCTCCAACTACTGTCACTACAGGTTTTGATCACTAGAGGGCAGTCTTCACCCACCTTTGATTTACTTATTATTTCTTTCAACTTTCTATAGTTGACAAACCATAGTATTTTACCCCCCCTTCTTCACCTCTAGCCCTATACTAGCCTTTTTTCCTTACAGCCTCTCATTCTTCCTATCCTTACACCCACAACCTCTGCCTTCCTTACTTACCTTCTCCTGTTCTTACCATCCACTATACTGATTGTTTTTCTAGTCTTCCTGCTACATCCTTTCCTTTGGTTCTTCCCCGCTCCGTTCGCCCTTCGGGCTCACTCCGCTCCACCTACCCTACTCCCAATTCCCACCCACCCCAACACTCCTAATTTTATACTTACATCTCTCCTCCCCCTTACCTCCAACCAATCCCATCTCTACTCCACCCCTCAACTCCAACCAATCCATCCCTACTCCACCCCCCACCTCCAACCAATCCCATCCCTTCTCCTCCTCTAAACACTTTCAATTGAATATTCACTCCCGCTCTGTCCTATATCTTCCTGTTCTTTCTATCACTCCTCACTCTTACCCTAAAACACCCATACAACATCCTGACAATTCCCTTTATACCTAAATCTAACAATGAAGATATCACCACTCCCACAAACTCTCTTCATCCACTCTATAACTGCTCTTCTCCTACTAACTGCTTTCTATGCCACTTTGTATTCCTCTTACAAACTTCCTCCCCCTCATATTCCCTCACCTCCAATATCCTCCACCAGCTCCACCCCTTCTCATCCCACTTTCACACCATATCCCCCTGCCTAATTCAACCAAACCCATTTCACTATTTCAAACTCAAACTGCTACCCCACTCTATTAAACTCCATACTCCCAAAGGAAAAATGGTCTTTCCACAAACTACAATAAGTAATTCAAAGATCCTGTTCTCTTCTTCCTCTGTCCTGCTTTTCCTAGCAGGAGACATACATCCCAACCCTGGTCCTCAGACTACTACTAACCTTTCTTCCCCTACCTCACCCAATACCTCCAGCCACAAATTCCTTAAGCTAGTTACAATCAATACCCAGAGTTTAAAAAATAAAATAACTCTCTTCCATGCCTGGCTTAACCATACTCTTCCAGACATAGTATCACTCTCTGAGACATGGCTAAAGCCCCACATCGCTGACTCCGAGATCCTTCCCCCTGGCTTTCAAGCACTCAGATTTGACCGCCAAATCAAAAAAGGAGGAGGAGTAGCATTAATCTATAACAGCCTGCTTAAGCTCAGTCCTTACCAAAACCCCATTCCTCAATTTAGCAATGCTGAAATAGTCATAGGGATACTCAAATTGAATAACTATAAAAGTATTTGCATTATGAGCATCTACATTCCCCCTGGAAATAATATCCCTACTCTTGAAAACATTCCACTATGGTTCTCAACTAATATTAAACTAGAGACATACCTATTAGGAGATGTGAATATAGATTGGAACAAAATTAATAACAATAATCCCTCTTTATCTATTAATCTACTCAACTTCACTCAACTAATAGATGGCATTACCAGACCTAATAGAATCAACCCCCCAGGGTCCACCTTGGACTGGATCTTAGCCTCCTACCAAAATAAGATATCTCACTCTGCTATCCTACCAGACACTATGATTGACCACCTCCCAGCTTCCATTTTCTGAGCTACCCACTCCTCCCCTCATCAACACCAATTTACCTATACTCGTAATCTCAAATACTTCAACCCTTCTATATTCTCAGAAACACTTAAACAAACCAACTGGGACAATCTAAAATCTCTTCCCCTAGATGAAGCCGTACATTTCTTTAATACAACCTTCCTAGACATTCTAACTGGCAAAGCACCTCCTAGAACTAAGCGTATAAAACCTTACTCTGCCCCATGTCTAACTAAAGACACTAAATCACTTATGCAACAAAGAGACAATACTTGAAAACTTTACAATCAGAAAAAACTCCTGGACACCATCCTCAAATACAAGCAACTCCGTAACCTAACCGAAAAGCTTATTACAGAAGACAAAAAATCCTACTACATTAAACTACAGTCTACCCATTCAAAAAACCCAAAACAATTCTGGAACTCCATAAACTCTCTTCTGCACCTAGGTACAAAAAACAATCCCTGTCCTGATAATAATTTAACAGACATAGAAATTGCCACCCTATTCAACTCCTTCTTTACCATCTCCATAGCTGAACTCACTAAGACCTTCCCCAATAATATCTCCTCCCCTCCACTCAACCCTACATTCCCTTCCCCCACTCAATCTCCCTCTCACACCCATCCCCCTCTTTTCCATCTAAAACCCATCTCTATCTCTCACATCAAAAAGCTTCTCACCAAACTCAAGCCTTGCTCCAACACCCCTGACTATATTCCCTCACTCTTTCTAAAGCTTGCTGCAGATGCCATTGCCATCCCCATTAGCATTCTCATTAATAGATCCATTCATGAATCTTACATTCCCAAATTGTGGCATGCAGCCTACATCCTACCTCTTCACAAAAGAGGCAAAAACAATAATATCTCTAATTTCCATCCAATAGCCATTCTGTCCCCAATATCAAAAATTCTAGAAAAATGCATCCACCACCAACTTATGCCCTTCCTCATCAGTAACCACCGCCTTACCCCTACTCAACATGGCTTCCGCCCCAGCCATAGTACAATAACCGCTCTCTTCTCATTTTTAGACATAGTAAACCATGCTCGGGACTCAGGAGAAATTGTATCCACTGTCCTTCTAGATCTTTCCAAGGCTTTCGACACTGTCTCTCACTCCCACCTTCTAACTCACCTGTCTAACCTCACTCTCAATCAGCATTCATTAACCTGGCTCAAGAGTTATCTTTCTGACAGATCCCAGGCTGTGAAATGGAAAACTAGTACCTCAATCTTCCTTCCTACCCCAACCGGGGTTCCCCAGGGTTCAATACTGGGTCCAATGCTCTTGAATATATTCATTAATGATTTCCATGCAGCCATTCCCAACACTAAAGTAGTACAGAATGCAGATGACTCTACTTTAATCTGCTCTGCTCCAAATCTTCCTGCTCTCCAAGCAATTACCCAATCTGCCTTTACAGCCACTGAGAACTGGATGTTTCAAAACCACCTCTCCCTTAATGCTAATAAATCCAAAAATCCTACTTTTCTCTCCCTCTAAAAACCTGTACCTTAGCAAACAATCTTTCAATATTACCAGTAATGCCAACTCCCTAATAGAAGTTGTCCCCTTCGCTAAACTTCTCGATATTACTATCGACGAACACCAAAAATTCGATACTCATGTCCAATTAAATATAAAAAAAACATCAAAAACTAGGGTTACTATACAGAAACTCTCACTTCCTTTCTCCCTCTACCAGGCAAACTCTTGCCACTACCTACTTATTACCATCACTATTATATGGTGCCCCTCTTCTAACCAACCTTGCGTCCTCCATCTCCTCAAAACTAGAAATCTGCTACAACAAAATCTCCAAATTTGCTACTAAATCTAAACACTACTCCCACCATTGCTCTTCCTTACACATGCTAAAATGGCTAGAGCTTCCCAACTACCTTGATTACCTCCAACTCACTACAGCCCACAAAATAATCTTTAAACCTACTGCATGCCATGCTCTAACATACATCCTTCCTTCTTATACTCCCAACAGACCCCTAAGATCTGCACAACAAAATCAACTTGCTATTCACAAACCAAAACGTCCCGCTGGCCAGTGTCTGCTATCCTATTCCCTAGAAAAAAAATAGAACTCTCTTCCCCCCCTCACTAAGAATCTCCAATAACCTTGAACTCTTTAAATCCCAGCTCCATTCTCATCTCTCCCAAAATTGCAAATTTAATTGCTCTCTGCCCCCCTAATCCTATTAAACTCATTTCTACTTATTCTTCATTAAATACTTCTTCACCTTGCTATTCTGCCCAACAGCTTCCCCTTGATATTTCTTACATAACTTATACACCTTTAATTTATATAGTGTAAATACTATACATACCCTTCTTTCTGTACTTCTTTCCCCCTATATACTTCTTCCATCTAAACCTATATTACATTTGACTAACTAATGACTCTAACATTCAACAAATTGTGTCCAACACTATTCTCGAAACACGAACAATGTCCCAAAAAGCAGCTAGGAAAAAAGTTTGCAGAAGCACAAGTATCCAATAAACTTCTTCTTACGAATCTCAGAGATATTGTAGTCATGGAATACTTCTCCGTTAAAAAGATTCTTTTAATGTCAAGCAAAAATGAAAATACACGGAAGATAAAACACTCAGTGGTAGTAGAATCCAACGTTAAAACAAGGAATAAATCAAGCGCTTTCACCCGCTCCAATGACGGGCTTTCTCAAGATAAATTATAACCATTACCTTGCTTGCTTAAATACAATGCTAATAATTCAATTATACAATTAAAAAATTTTTAACAATCCAAATGAGTCAATTATTGGATAGTATTTCCTTAATGTTATAGCAAAAGCTACTACTAAGCGTATTCAGTTTAAATGAATTTTCTTACAAACATTATTAAAAAACATTTCTGTCGTAACTGTTTTGTGGTACATTGCGCTATAATTAACTAACTGTTCCACTCAATACTGGGAATGCTCCTGAGCCCAATGTTAATATTGAAATGTAAATCAAAGGTGATATCTTAACAAAAACCCTCCCGCTGTTCTTTATAACTGCCGCGGGTGCATTTGGCCATGTAACCAGATATTAACCCTTAAATAAAACTAGATAAATTTTAACTGGCTTCTACTTCTTATTTCGTTCTCTACTTATTTTATTAGCTGTAAATTGTTAAAAATCCAAGAGTTTATTGGATAATTCATTCTCTTCTGGTGTTAGAAGCAATACTTTTTGAGAAATAATGATCGCGCAATATATGTTCCTACAAGCTGGAACCTTTGATGAAATGTAGTGTGTTTTTAGATGTATTATTAGATGTATGCTAAACCTAAGTAAACTATAGTTACATGCACATTATCTTTATTCAAACATCTTAAATATGAATTTCAAATTTTAAATTAACGATGGTTTCACTAACGTGTGTCTTGTTATTCAACTTTAAAGGAAATTTTGTGTCCGGTCAAATGTTTGTCCTAATCACATAAAGCTTCAGTGTTATTAATATTGATAATAAGCAGCCTTGAATTTAAAATCTGTTAAAACTTGTGTTAAAAAATTATGTTACAAAAATTTTAATAGAAATATTCTTTTAATAACATATAATTTACGTGTCAATAAGCATAAACATAAATTTTATTTTGCTACTTTCTTGTTATGTTAACCAATTTCCATAGGCATTAAATATATTATTATTGGTTAACATCAAAATAAATATTTAATAAATATGTAATATATAAATATTAAATATATGTAAATATATGTAAATAAATAAATAAATAATAAATATATAAATACATAAATAACTGTGCTAATGTTTTAAATATTTTTAAAATATTTTTAAAAATATCTGTAACATGAACTGTCCATATTTTTTACCCCTTATACCATTATGTCTGTGATTATCAATTCATTTAAAAATGTAATTTCATTGACATTATTAATGCATTTTTGAATGAAAGAATGCTATAAATTCTTGCAAAATTAAAATAAATGTGTTAATGTGTTCATAATCAAGTAATATTTTTCTATATAAAAAATTCTTATAATATGAAGGAATATTTTATCATAAGAAGGATCTGGTATATAATATAAATTATCATAATTTTGCCCTTCTTAATTTGAGAAGGCTTGTGATGCTAATGGTCTCATTGAGCCCTGGGAATTTTGAGGCATTTAGTCTAAGTTGCCAATTCAACTCCTTAAATTCAATGGTAGCTTCCCAGTCTCCCCCTCTTGGATTAAGGGGCACCTATTCTATAACCATAAATTTTAAAATCATATTTGGGCATACAGTAAGATGTTTGACAAAGGCATTTGCTTCCTTCTTTTTCCGAATGTCGTACATGTGTTCATAAATTCTCTTACGTAATGTTCTTTCAGATTTACCTATGTAAAAACCATCACATTTTTGACAAATGCCTAGATATATAATACCTTTTGATCCACAGTTATAATAACATGTTGATTTTACAAGAAATTTTCTAGATTTAATGTAATAACCATTACCTTCAAGAATGTGAGAACATTGTTTGCAGCTATTACATTTATATGTTCCAATCCTACCACCTTTGTTATCAGATTGTATTGGTGGTTGGTTTTCGAACATGTTTTTTAAATTGGCATTCCTTGCATTCACAAACAACGGTCTTTCTGGTACCCATTTTTTTGTTTCTTCATTAGTAGTCAAAATGGGCCAGAATTTATTTACCATTTTCTTTAATTTTTCAGTTTCATTGTTGAAAGTACAACAAAAACTAGTCTGAAAACTGGGGGAATCAACTTTAACTTCCGAAGTAGGGTTCACAGAAAGTAATGGTTCCAAAACTGTGCCTAATAGTGGACTATACATAACTGTTCTTCCTTCTAAAACTTCTTGATACATTTTCTCTATTAGTGTCTGTGGGTAACCTCTCTCAGTAAAGAGTTTCCTTAACAATTGGGTTTCTACAAAGAATTTTTCATCCGTATTACACATTCTTGAGGCCCTGATGAATTGACCTTTAACAATGCCTTTTTTCTGTGAAAAAGGATGGGCACTACTATAGTGCAGGTACGTGTTGGAGAAGGTTGGTTTTCTATATACAGAAGATTCAAAGATTTGTAATTCTGTATTTTTAACTAATAACACATCCAAATAATTCATGTGTGTGTTACTAACATTGGATGTAAATTTTAAGAAACTTGTTGTCTCATTTATATACTCCAAAAAAGCTTCTAAACTTGTTATGCTTCCTTCCCATAAAATACAAATATCATCTAGGTATCTTCTGTAGTGTAAAATATTCTTCTCCCATTTTGTTTCAAAAATGTATTCATTTTCCCAGTGACACAGAACTAAATTTGCATATGCTGAGGCACATGGTGATCCCATGGCCACGCCCTTGTTTTGCTTAAAAAACTCCCCATTGAAATAGATAAAATTATTCTTTAAAATCATCAACATAAAATCTGTTAATAAGTTTATAATGTTGTTACTAAAATTTGATGATTTGATTAATATTTCGTTGAACCATTGTGTTCCAATATCATGTGGAATGCTAGGAAAAAGATCAATTACATCTATCGTAACTAGGAAGTCTGTTTTGGTATAATAACACTCTTTTATACCTTTAAGGAACTCCCAAGAGTCCTTACAAATGTGTTGAATTGATGTTATGGTGTTTTTGAGTGTTGCATCTACAAATTTACCAAGGGGTTCTGTGATGCTACCTGAACCTGCCACAATTGGTCTGAACTTGAGTGGTTCCAGCCCCTTGTGTATCTTGGGTATACCAAATATTACTGGTGTAAGAGGTTTGTTAACTAATAAATAGTTATGTAATTTCTCATTAATGACTCCCTGTAGAAGCATATCATATAATGTATGTTTGATCCTTGCATAAGCTATGTTCAACTCATTAATTGAAAGGGTGCTATACTGCTCTGTATCCTGAAGCATATTGTGAATTACTTGTTCGTATTCTGTTTTATACATTAAGACTACCCCTCCCCCTTTGTCCGGTTTCATTACCCTTATCTGCTCATTCCTGAGTTGTTTGATAAGTTTAAGACAATCTTGATGTATGTTCTGTTTGGAAACATTTTTATTTTTAGATAGACTTCTAATTTCAGTTTCCATCATATCTTCAAAGATTTTAACTACTGGATGAAGGGGTGGGTTAAAAGTGCTTGATCTGCTAACTAAATCCCTGGAAAAATTCTTTCCTTTAAAGAAAATATCTAAATTCAGCTGTCTCGTGAACAGTTTAAATTCCAAAATGGTTTTAGTCAAATCAATACTTTTAGTTGGGACAAACTGAAAACCTTTAGTAAATAATTCAAAGTGTGTGTCCTCCACTTGATTTTCTGTAAAGTTGTATATGGTGAAATTATTTTTTGTCTCTATCACATATGTTGAGGAATGTGTTTGAGATGCACTGGTCTCATTTGGTGTTAAAATATCTATCTGCGCTGTTTCCCCCACGCTTGCTGGTTCTGGAACTGTACTCTGTTCCCTTGCCTGCGTTGGGGAAATTGAAAACCCTGATTATCAATATTTTTTGGGGTAGTATTATTATTGTTCTGTTTTTGGGCCAATCTTTCGCTACGTCTCAAAGTTTCTGTCATGGGTGTGTTGTCATTTACATTTTGGAAAGAAGAAGGTGCTCCATTTTTATTCATGAATCTAGAGGACCAGTTCTGTTTGTTTGAATAACATAGTGTTATTCCATTCTTGTAATCATTTAAATCTCTTTCTAATTTTTTTACCTTCCTTTCTATGATCCTTAAACAATACTGGTCCACCTCATGAAAAACATTATTATAATCTTTTTTAATTCTACAAAAAGCAGTGTCAGTATAAATAGAGTCATTCAATATATTCAATTCCTCCAGTAACATATCAGCTTTCTTTTCATAGTCCTTCACCATAAGATGTAACATTTCCAGTCCAGTACTGTCAAAAAGTTCAGAAATTTCTTTATGCAATTCTGAGCCAACTGAGGCATTATTTGGAAATTTGTTAATGCGCAGCCCTCTTGGTACTCTCTTTACTTTAATACATTCCTGCAGGTAGTCAATTTCTAGCTTTGTTGCCTTAAAGGTATAAAGTTTGTCAGTAAACAATGAAAAGTCTGAATCTACTTTGCTAATGTCATTAGTAGTAGCATTGTTATACACAGTACCTGTTGAGAAGGCAAATTGCTTGTTGGACCAAGTATTAAAGTTAAAGGTTCTTTGTGTATTGTCCGTTACTGGAAAAGCTGGTTGATGTTGAAAAAAAGTTTCATTCCTTTGCGAAGTGCTGGGTTGTTGCTCCGAACCATCCATAGAAGACAAAACTGGCGTATTTTTTTTTTTCACGCCAAATTTGTTAAGATTTTAAGATGGTTTTTGTTAAGATATCACCTTTGATTTACATTTCAATATTAACATTGGGCTCAGGAGCATTCCCAGTATTGAGTGGAACAGTTAGTTAATTATAGCGCAATGTACCACAAAACAGTTACGACAGAAATGTTTTTTAATAATGTTTGTAAGAAAATTCATTTAAACTGAATACGCTTAGTAGTAGCTTTTGCTATAACATTAAGGAAATACTATCCAATAATTGACTCATTTGGATTGTTAAAAATTTTTTAATTGTATAATTGAATTATTAGCATTGTATTTAAGCAAGCAAGGTAATGGTTATAATTTATCTTGAGAAAGCCCGTCATTGGAGCGGGTGAAAGCGCTTGATTTATTCCTTGTTTTAACGTTGGATTCTACTACCACTGAGTGTTTTATCTTCCGTGTATTTTCATTTTTGCTTGACATTAAAAGAATCTTTTTAACGGAGAAGTATTCCATGACTACAATATCTCTGAGATTCGTAAGAAGAAGTTTATTGGATACTTGTGCTTCTGCAAACTTTTTTCCAACACTATTCTACTAACTTTACCCTCTGTCCCCCTTGTATTACACCCTATTGCTTTTTTCTCACATATGCTCTTCTTTCTAATAAACAATTGCCTCTTGCTTCAATACTCATCTGCCTGTCTCTCCTTCCTCCACTTTTAGGTATTTATTCCTACTACTCTGCATACTTTACACTACCCATCTTCGTTACCAAGCATGTTCTGTATGAACTATCCTCAAGTCTCCTATACTCCACATATTGCACTACATCCTTTTGCTACATCTCACTGTATCATCTTACAATTTTGTTTAAAATATTATATAATACTAGGATTATTCATAACTGCATTTTATTGTACTTTTTATCATATTTTTATTGTATTTTTATTGTATCTTTGTAATTTTGGAGCTTTTCACCCCAGGCCTCCACTGAAAACGGGCTCCTTGAGCCCAGTGGACCACCCCGGTTATCAAACTGGAAATAAATAAATAAATACATAATTTACTTTTAGTATGAAGTGTATTTACAGTTCTTGTTAGGTATAGTTAATTATCTATGGCAATAGCAGTGTTTGAGAAGTCTTATTTATAGTTTATAGATATAGAGCAAGGAGAAGAACAGATTGTTGGAGAGGTGAAGCAAGGAGAGATTAGTGAGGATAGTAAATTGTAGGGGTGATAAGGAATATTACATTTCAGCCAAGAGTGGAGCATGAACAGAAACAGCAGTTTAATAAGTGGTCTTTTAGATGGGGTTTAAAGGAAGGATAATTATTTACTACTCTGATAGCCTCTGGAAGAGAATTCCATATTTTAGCAGCTGAGCAAGAGTAGAGGCTGTTTCTAGCTGACTCTTGAGGTTTATAGATGTTGAGTAGTTGTCTGACATGTGAATGAAGGGGACTGTTTGGGGGATAGGTAGTTACAATATGGTTTAATGCTAGAAAGTCCACAGTTTTATGCATGATACTGTGTGCCATAGTTAATTGTACAAAATTAAGGTGCTGGGGCAGTATGAGTCAGTTTAACTTTTCAGAGCTTTGCAGTGATGTGTGTAACATTGTTTATTGGTGGAAAATTGGTGAATTTGTATTAGCATAATTTGAGTTTGGCTTTAACAGATGTCTGCAATTTGGTAAGGATAAGGGAACTTCATAAAGAGAGAAGGAAGGAGGTAATTTGTTGCAGGTGTTGCTTTTATGGAGTTAGTAAAAAATATTTGTGTGTGCATACAACATGCCTATTGTTTATGAGATTTTTGACATTAGCAGCTTTCAAATTTAAGGTTGGAATCAATTGTTACTCGGAATAGCTTTGATAGATTTATCTTTCTGTTCTATTGTACTTTGGGGAGGAATAAGAGTAGTTTTGTTTTTCTAGGCCTAAGCAGTAGCTGGGCATTATGAAGCCAGTTTTCAACAGAGGTGAAGGCTTCTTTTGTGATTTGTAGACGTTATGCCAAACTGTCTGATGAGAATATCAGTGTTGAGTCCTCATAATATTGTATAAGTGATGCTTGCCTAGCAGAGGTTTGAAAGCCATTAATCAAAATGTTAAAGAGAAGGGAGCCAAGAACCAAACCTTATGGTACATCATTAGTAATAGGGAGGTAAAGGGAGAAGGTTATGTTGCCATATGTGTTTGTTGTCTATCAGATGGGTAGATGTTAAAACAATGTGAGAAGGGGAAATTGGCCAAGATGGATCATTTATTGTTGGAATTTCCTGCGTAAGATGGTAGTAAAGGCTTTGGTGAGATCTAGAAATAGAGAAGGAATACATTTTCCAGAGTCTCTGCTTTTGTTTATATTATCCATGAGGGATAATGCAGTATTTGTACTATGGCATGGGTGGAATCCATGATGAGTGCTGGTTAGGAGCTGCTCTTTGATGAGGTGGTTAAGAATTTGCTGCTGGAATAATAATTAAATAAATAAATAAAATCCAACACGGGGGGAAATACTTGAATAACTTGAATATATAAATGTATACCCTGCCATCCTCTTCTTTACTTTGCTACTGTCCTGCACTATCACCATCGGCATGTGTGCATAATGCCTTTCTAACTCCAGGATGGATGAGTTGATAACAGAAATTCACTCCCATCTCCCCTGATATGGTCTTTCCACCACCCAAGCTTCTAATACAGCCCAAGTCATCAGTGCTCCATTTCTTTTTCCCTGTATGCCATGTGACTATAACCTTCGAGTTACTTTTCACTGACAACTGAATGGCCAAGTTTGATAAATTGAGTTGGTGATCATTAGAAATTATTTAAGTGTTTAAAATTGCTGCCCAGAAATTCACTGAATGGCTTAGCCTGAACGATATGCCTTGCTCTAAAAAGGCTTTCTCCCATAATGTAGTTTTTAGTGATTCAGAGTCATATTAGCTACAATGATGAAACACTTGATTATCAGCTAATTTGTATGTGTTTGAATTGCAGTTACTACATGTCAAAGAAGTAAACTGCTGTTCATATAGGTGTTGGTATTACCCCACAGTCAGTCACCCCTCCCCCCCCCCACACACACACAGACCACAGTGCAATAAACCTGGTACTTGTCAAGGTGGTTGAACTATTCATTTATCAAAAATGATGCTACTCTTTTTTCAGCTTTGACAGCAAGAAAGTATACCTGGTTTGTGTGGCCTTCCATTGTTTTCCAACCCCATAATCCCCGTAATAGTTGAAGTGCCATTACAGCATATGTCTAGTATATTTTCGGGTCTAGAGTCTCTCCCATCCTCATCTCCCTAACAGTTTAAGTGCCATTATGGCACAGTTTTAGTTGTCTTGTTGTTTAGTGTTCCCTTCGATTCCCATTGTGATGTTGCTGCCTTTATAGCACTTGGATGGAGAATTATCCCTAATGTCTAGAGATTCCCCCACCCTCCATACCTGTACTGAAGTCAGTGCCATTATGGCACTTAACTGAAGAGTTATCCTTTGTGTCGTGATCCACTCCACCTATACTCTGTCGCATATCGTGTACTCAGAGGCGCTCTCTGCTTAACATACAAGGCCATGTCAAACTCAGAGCTGTTGAACATGCTATTCTTAAAGAAATCCCAATCCCTCAGAGACACATGCTCCAGGGATCTAAACCTTGTCAACACAATAAATAAAACATGCTGGAGGGAGTGGGTCCTGACCCAGATACTCCCTAGACTCTGGAATAGACTGCCCATACATGTCAAGCAGAGCACCTCTTTGGCCCTCTTCAAAAGGAACCCTGATGATTGGATGGGAGATAGGAAATTCACCCTGGGGATCACATCAGTCGCCAGGGAAGTAAATACTGTGGGAAGAAATAGCCAGGGAATTGTTATGGCTAGGCTTTTATAGGCCCTAGGGCTAATAGCCTAGTACCAGCCTATGAACCTATGAACCTATAATCCCCCCAATTCCTGAACTGATGTCTGTGCCATTATGGCACTTTCCTAATTGAGTTATCCCTGGTGACTAGTGTTTCCCCCATCCATTGATCCCTGTACTGATGTCCATGCAGTTATGACACTTAACTGTAGAGATATCCATGGTGTCTAGTGATTCCCCCAATCCCTAAACTGATGTCTGTGCACTTAAATATTGTGTTATCCCTAGTGACTAGTGTTTCTCCCATCCATTGATCCCTGTGCTGATGTCTGTGCAGTTATGGCACTTAACCGTTGAGATATCCATGGTGTCTAGTGGCTCCTGCACCACCTCCCAATCTAAGTACACAATCATGTTAGGTAGTTGCCATATTAACTACCATGACATGGTGGGGCTGCCCATCTTGATCTATAAAGCTTACTGATTTTCTGGCATGTAGATGTCTTCCTGCAGGAAGTTCTAGAGGAGAGACCACATTTTTAACTGGCATATGCCAAAGAAACAAGAACAGCATGTAGGTAAACCAGGCAGGATGCAAAATGCAAAACAGTAGTAAAAAAATCCAGAATATGGAAACGTTGAGGTAAAATGCAGCGTTTATTCCAAACAGGAAAAAAAATCACAACTTTCAGTATCAGCCCTTCATCAGTGTGTAAAAATGAGATCAAATGCCTTCCTTTAAATAGTAAATTCAAGCCATAAGACTAATCACATGACACAGTTGTATTAAGCCCTTCAGTTTAAAGACATATATACAGGTAAAATGTTACTGGATGTCAGTATAGCCATAAAATAAGTAAAACATTGAATTAAGACTATCCACACAAGATGTTATCTGAAAGTTAACTGTCTTCTTTTCAAAATAGGTTTAATACTTACTGTTGTATTTAAGCCTGGAAAATGGAAAACAATTAGCTTTTAAAAGTGTGGTCCATAAATATTCCCATACATCTAAATCATTATAAAGACCACCCCCTTTTTTCTTCTGTCTGATCTCAATCACTCTAAAGTTAAATGTATGCGTACTTCCTTTCTCCCTCGTATGCTTACCCAAAGCATTAGTTGCTACCTCTCTACATATTTCAGATTTGTGTTCAGTAATTCTGTCCTTCAACCATCTTGTACATTTCCCTATGTATAATGCTTGACACACCTTACAGCATGCCATATACACAACGGCAGTGGTATTACAAGTTGCAAAACATCTGTAAGTATATTTCTTCTTAGTGTTAGGATGTATAAATTCACAACTTGTATTTATATCATCACAGCATATGCAACTATAAAAAGGAAATGTAACCCGTTTTCTACTTATATTCAACTTTTTATTATTTTTAAAGTCCTTATAGCATAATCTTTGTTTCAAATTCAGACAGATATGATATGAGAACATGGGGAGCTCTCCAACTATTCTGATTATCCCAGGTAAGTTTTTAAGAAATCCCATTTATTTCTAATGATGTCCATTCATTGATCCCTGTGCTGATGTCTGTGCAGTTATGGCATTTAACTGTAGAGATATCCATGATGTCTAGTGGCTACTGCCCCACCTCCCAATCTCAGTACACAGTCATGTTAGGTAGTTGGCCATGTTAACTACCATGACATGGTGGGGCTGCCCATCTTGACCTATAAGGCTTACTGATTTCCTGGCATGCCGATGTTTTCCTGCAGGAAGTTCTAGGGGAGAGACCACATGGTTAACTGGCATATGTCTCCACCCTGGATTGCCTCATTAGCATTCAGTATGGCAGTGGAACAAGACCATAATGGTGCTGCATGCCTTCCTTCTAGAGCACTGTGCAGCACCATGCCTGGCGTTGGGGAACACCAAAATGTTACCACAATGTGTGGACATTCTCCACTTTTAACTTGACCTCTAGTTTTGCAGCCTCTTAGCTTTATTAATATAGAGAATGCAGGGGACAAAACAGTCTTTACTGGAAGTTTAAGAGACTTTGTCTCTTTATGTAAAAAAAAGTTTAGATGAACACCTGATTGATTAACAGGGCTCAATGAGTCAAATATTACAAAAAAATCAGTTGAAATTTAATAACCATATCTAAGTTCATATGTTTGTAAGTAAGTGCTAGATTAGGTACCCTTGTGGGTCATTTTAAGCCTTACCAATTCAAATGTTTGTGCTTGAATTAACCTATCCTATTTGATTAAATATATATTACCCCTGATAAGAATAACTGTGATCACACCATAGATAATTTAAGGGGACCCATGGATGGGATAAAGCATTTAGGAGCTATATCTGTCCATTAGTAATACAGGGGCACTCCTGGGGTACATTTTCTGTTCCCATCCATAGATCTATTTTGTACTTGAATATGGACAGCGATAAACTTTATTTTATGTGCATGGGAAGTCTGCTCCAGAGCAACATTATCCCCTACAAGATATACCTGTCTCTCCAGTCCAATCTGTTGATGTCACAAAAGTGGTTTTGATCCATAGACTGAATATTTCTGATGCCATATGACTTGCTGATGTGCAGTAAATCCATCAGTATTGGGCTGGAGGATGTCTTGCATGCTGACACCAGTCGCCTCTTAGCAGTCTGTAGGATACTGAGTATAGTGAAAGGCTTTGAGAGGTCCATCTAGTACATGTTGGTTAGGCCTTGTATCTGTTTAATAAGGTATCTCTGTGGGCATTCCAGTTGTTACATGTGTTTGAACAGATACATGCCAAAGAGAGGCATTATACTCAATGACAGGCCTAAAGGTAGCGATTTGAAGCTTGCCAATGTATCACTTCAGAGAAGGTAGTTTGTCTTAAAGAAATTTCTAAAAGTACCTTGGGTAGAAAGCATCTCTGGTTTCAATTTTATTTTGAAGAAGACTGCTTTATTATAATCATGGTTGCCGATGTCATCACAGCATGTGAGTAGACTAGCTCAAGCACTTCCTGGTTTCTTATTTAACTGAAACTTGTATTGTGTATGTACGCATCTGAAGAAGTTTGGTGGTATAGGTTTCTCAGTCTATAATTGGATAATTTAGATCACCTATGAGTTTAATACTGAGTGATTGTACTTGCTATTGATAGGTGTTGTGGGTTCTTATCTCATAGAGTGAGTTCTTAAGCTACCTAATATATGGTACAACACCTTTCTGATGGTTATTTGGACATGAAGACACTGTACCTCATCATGCTGCTCTAGCAGCCTTGACGTGAATCTCTTCTAGATGAAGACTGAGACACCTCAGGAACTTTACACAATGGCTACACACTGGCCAGTGCTTAACTTCACCTCTCCCAGTGTGAAAAAAGAAACTGAAAGACAAGGGCCAGGAACTCTGTCACTTTCAGTAAATACAGTTACTGGCTAGTAAGTACACCATCTGGATGCCAGCAAAGAAGAAATTAAGAGAGCCTGAAAGAAAATCAAATAGAAAAGGTGAAGATAAAACACTGACTATGAAGAATCCTGCAGCCATTCAAGCAAAAAGCAGTTCAAGCTCCAGCTTTGGTGCAAGACATGGTTTCCAGTAATATATAGGAAAAATAAGTCAAAATGTGCTCATTGCTGATTAAAATAAATGAAACAGTGAAGGAGATTATCAACTCAAATAATAAAAGGCTGCAAAATAATGGAAGAAGCTTTAAAAAGGTATTCAGATCAGCTGATCTTTTTCTTCTTTCTGCTTTTCCCGGTTATGGATCGCCACAGCGGATCACCTCTTTCCATTTCTTCCTGTCCTCTGCATCTTGCTCTGTCACACCAACCACCTGCATGTCCTCTTTAACCACATCCATAAACCTTATCTTAGGCCTTCCTCTTTTCCTCTTACCTGGCAGCTTTATCCTTAGCATCCTTTTCCCAATGTACCCAGCATCCCTCCTCAGCACATGTCCAGACCAACTCAATCTCACCTCTCTGGCTTTGTCTCCAAACTGTCCAACCTGGGCTGACCCTCTGATATACTTATTCCTAATCCTGTCTACCCTCGTCACACCCAGTGCAAATCTTAACATCTTTAACTCTGCCACATCCAGCTCTGACTCCTGCCTTTGTGTCACTGCCACTGTCTCCAACCCATATAACATAGCTGGTCTCACTACGCTTTTGTAGACCTTCCCTTTCACTCTTATTGGTACTCGTCTGTCACAAATCACTTCTGACACTCTTCTCCACCCACTCCACCCTGCCTGTACTCTCTACTTCACCTCTCTTCCACACTCGCCATTACTCTGAACTATTGATCCCAAGTATTTAAACTCATCCACCTTCACCAATTCTACTCCCTGCATCCTCATCATTCTTCTATCCTCCCTTTCATTCACACACAGGGGCAGCTCGTGCTATTGGACTGCAGGACTGCAGTCCTCCCACCTAGAAATGAATGAAATGAAAATTGTGAAACATAAAATTAAAAAAAAAAATTTTTATGAGTACCGGACTTCTGCACATGCGAGGACACTCAGACTGCCCCGCAGATTCCCAAGAATCTGTGCAAACTCTGACTGCCTGAGTCAGCAGTCCAGATACAGGGAAGGTATTTTCTGCCCAGCAGATGCCCAGGAATCTGTGTGGTAGATGACCGCACAGAACAGAGAAGCTCTGGACTGCTTGATCCGCAGACAGGACCAATCGAAACTCTCGCAGGGAGTGCAGGACCAACCAGGAGACAGGTAAGTTGAGTTTGAAGCATTGAAGTTGAGCACAGGTTTCCAGACAATGGTGGAGTGGCTTGCATGGAAGCACTGAAGTCCGTCGAGCACGTTCAAGGGTATTTTTTGCTGCTTCAATCAGGAGAGATGTAAGGGTGTTTTTGCTGCTTTAATCAGGAGTGTGTGTGTGTGTGTGTGTGTGTGTGTGTGTGTGTGTGTGTGTGTGTGTGTGTGTGTGTGTGAGAGACAGAGTGAGTGAGAGAGAGTGACTTTAGGGATGCAGTCATTTCCTTCTGTGGAAATGAAAAATATTTTGCCAAATGAAATTTTGTTAGAACTCAGTAGTGATAGCCTTTACCCCAAAGGTGAATGCCAGTGTTTGGGCAACTTCTGAATTTGACTCTGGCTCAAGCATGTCTCATAAAGCATTGTGGCATCTCCTGTATAATGATAGGAGAGGGTGTTTTGTTTAATAGTCAGTTTATGCTTAAGCCTGCTATATCCTGTAGAAGTTCTGATCACATTTGTTTTGTGGAAGAAAGAAAGGATTGTTTAAAGATTGAATTTTGTACTGGTTTCTACAGGAACTATATTTTTATGTTATAAATAAACTGTGTTGTTAACAAATGAATTGAGAGAGTAGCAAATAAAGGAGTTAAAGGGACACTGAACTGCAACTCTGTCATAGATAGCTCACTGCTGCCATGCATTTGTACTTGGTTATTTTCCCTTCAGTAAAACCTAATCCATCCATTCATCGATCCACAACCCCTTTCCCCATGTTTTGCACATGCGGTCTGGGTGTCACTTCAACAGTGAATGGTTTAGAGCCAAGGAGAATACAGCTAACCTATTATTTCAGAGCATACTTCTCCATCGCAACTGTCCATTGCCACTTATACAGAATGTCCCTGTTATTTCTCTGTGCCTTTAGCTGACAAATCACTAAGTATTGCAAGTAGTCAATAATGTTGGTCATTAGAGTTTTACACTTCTGTTAGATTTTATCAATATTAGTCTGAAATTAATTATGTTGTAAATATGCTGAAAGAAAAGGCTTGCTTAAATGCAGAAACAGAGTTTACTAATATGTGATCAGCAGTCATACTAAATGACCATGGCTTGGAAAAGGAATCTGCTGAATGGACAGTTTTCCCTTACAGACTCAGAAACAGGATGTATGCAAGAACAAAAATGCAAAATCTGCTTTTAAAGAACACTGACATGCTTTTCTGCATATAAAAAATGGACACAATATGTTTCCTAAAACAACAGGATATGTTTATGACACTGTGACAATGTGTTTTCTCAAAATATGTTTTTCTGCATGAAAAACAGGATATGGCACAAGAACAGATTTTTTTTATACAAAGATCCAAATAAAATACAGGATGTTCACACTGTCAGAAAAGCTGATCTCTGACAATGTGTTTTCTCAAAAATATGTTTTTCTACATGGACATCAGGACACTGTTACAGGATATTCACACTGTCAGAAAAGCTGGTCTCTTACAAGACATTGTTAAACAAGGAAGCTTAGTATTGTTTCTACAGGATAAGCAATTCTCCAAAATAGAATACAGAACAATGTGTTTCCTCAAAAATATGTTTATGCATGACTAAAAAGTGTATATAAAGAGCTGTATAAATCCAGCTATGTTAGAGGTATGGTAGGGACACAAGTCCTAAGGTAAATATTATATCTCTCACATCATCTGTACTATATGAGAAGTAAAGTTGGAACAGTACTTTAAGCCTGCAACGTGTTTCCATTTGGTTTATTATAAAAAGATATTTGTTACTGCTATCTAAAGTTGATGCTGCAAAGTATATTCTCTCATCAGTGTATATTATGCAAGTTTCTGTATGCAACAGACTGTGAATGCAAATATAACTAGACTTTGAATTTTAGCAGAATCCAGCCAGCAAGACTGAGTGTCTTAAGAACACTTCAGATCAATCCCACAGCAAGAAGCAGCAAGCAGTAAGCAGAGAGAGCTCAAAATATTTTTTCAACTTCTTATTTAATTTATTTGTTTATCATTTGTTGAATGGGTTAGTTGCATCGGGCTAGTAGCATCAAAGTGTGCTACCTGTTGTAACACTAACACGGTATTGTTCAGAAAAGGCATGTAGATGCAAAAATCTGACTGAACTGGTGCTCTTTGATAAATAGTAAAGACAATTAAAGCTTAGATTTCATAGCAAATTGCTTCATAGAGTTAACTGCACAAGGTTTAATTTCTTTTGATTTTATTTGAGTTCTGTTTGAATATGATCAATACAAAAAAATGTTTGCATGGAAGCAATTGCACGGCTCAAAGGAACAACGATACAAAAGGAAAACAAGAGCCAGCAAAACAAGACCCAGAGAAATACTATTTATTTTATAATACATAAGGACAGCAAAGAAATTGCACAGACTGGTTTCGGCTGGTAATCTATACACAGCCTTCTTCAGTGTAAAATAAGCATGCTCAAAGCTGTCATTTAAATAGGCTGCAAACAAATCTGATTGGTTCAAACTAAAACTTATCATTCAACCCGGGTGGAAAAAGACCACCCAACTTAACAATCCATTTTTTCTTTTTTGAATTTAATAATGCATGCCAACTCGTTTTGTTAGATTTTTTACCCCGAATAATATCGATAATGGTAAACATAAAAGAAGCTGAAGGATGTGATAATTGATGTTTAAATAGAGCATTGTTAATTCTACCTGTTTTGATGTTGCTAATGTGTTCCGAAATTCTCAATCTGAGTGGCCTTGAAGTTTGACCTATATAAAAGGCTCCACATGAACATGTAGCGAAGTAAATCAGCCAATCTGAACTACAATTGGCAAAGCATTTTATCTCATATACAGTGGAAGAATTTCTGCTGGTGAATTCTTTGGTTTTAGATATTTTATTACAATTGATGCAATGTCCACAGGGATGACAACCCGTAAGAATCAATCCTGTTAAGGTGGTTTGGATTGGTTCAGGATTATCTGTATCATGTCCATGTTTGTAATGACTGAATGTGCTACCTAGATTTCTACCTTTCCGAAATGAAAAAAGACATTGGTTGGGGATAATGGTAGATATGTTAGTGTCATATAATAACAAATTCCAGTGTCTTTAGATACTCTGAATAAGGTTGTCTGAATTTCTGCCATATGTATAGTAAACCTGAGGGGTTGATTGGGAGAACTGTGATCGGTCCTGTAAGTTAATAAGTTTTCCCTATCCATATGACCCACTTGGTGTATGGCATCGAAGACATGGCCCATCTTGTAATCCCTATTCCTGAATCAGTTGATGAGGTCTTTGCTTTGTTCCCTATAGGATGTATTATCAGAACAAATATGTTTTAGTCTGATAAACTGAGATTTGGGAATGTTTTTGCAGATGTGTGGAGGATGAAAACTCGAGGCATGTAATATAGTGTTATATTCAGGGTGTTTCCTGAATACTTGACTCCCTAGGGTATGATCAGATAATCTATTGATAGATACATCTAAAAACGTGATGTTATTGTGATCATAATGTAAAGTAAAATGTATACCCCATCGATTGTTATTGAGATATGCTAAAAATTCAAATAGTCCTTCAAGATCGCCCTTCCATACTGCCCAGCAATCATCAATGTATCGTCGCCAAATATCAAGATGCTCAAGATATATGTTGTTACTACTGTTGTATATCAAATCCTTCTCCAAATAAGCCATAAATAGATCGGCATAGATGGGCACAAAAGAGGAGCCCATGGCGGTACCCTTGGTTTGCCAGTAGCGGACATCTTGGTAGAAAAAAACATTATTAGCCAGGACATAGGAGGCCATATCTAATAAAAATTCATTGAATTCACATGTATATAAACCTGAAATCTCCAACCAATATGATAAAGCTTCTAATCCACCGGAATGAGGAATGTTGGTATATAGGGCACTTACGTCTAAAGTGCACATGCGCCATTCAGGTTCCAGTTGAGTGTCTGAAATAATTTGCAGAAAGTTGGTTGTGTCCTTTAGGTGTGAGTGAATAAGTGACAAAAGGGGTTTCAATTTGTCGGTCAAAAAAAGTGAAAGGTGTTCTGTAAAGTATCCCCTGCCTGATACAATGGGTCTACCTGGGGGGGGGGGGTGTAGGGTCCTTGTGTATTTTAGGCAAGAAGTATATGTACTGATTTGATGAATCCTGTACTGATAATTGATGCATGAGGTTTGCATCAATAATAGAAGCATCTCTGGCATGAGAAAGAAATTCAAAAATTTCTTTTTGAAATCTAGGTGTAGGATTTATTATCATTTTAGCATAATGTTTTGCATCAGATAATTGCCTGAAAGCTTCTTGGTTATAATAATGCCAATCCAATACCACAACAGCACCCCCTTTATCCGCTGAAATTATTACAATATCATGATTGTTTTGCAAGTTCCTGATCACTTGTTGTTCAATCATAATGATATTATTTGATCGAATATCAGATACTGAATGTGCATAATGTAGATCCTTGAGAACATTGTTTTGAAACTGTGAAACAACAGGATGCATGGGTGGGTTGAATTGAGATTTGTGATATGTGAATTTCTCTGAAACATCAAAACCGTTAGTACAACCAAAAAATAATCTTAAATTGAGCAATCTACAAAATGATGACACATCTTGTGCAAATGAATCTTCAGTAACAAAAAAACGGGAACAAATGATAAACCTTTATTAAGGACATTGATTTCAATAGGTGATAAATTATAACTGGAGAGATTTAAAACATTGTTGTACATGTGTGATTTTACTTCGTCATCACCAGTTGTAAGAGTCCTTGTATGTCAGTAATGACCTTTATGTTTTCTCCTCCCTCTTTTGTACTTGGTCCTAAAGGGGCCCCTGTAAGTGATCGCTTGGGAATGGGTGAACCAGATGCAGTCTGCAGTTCACTCTCAGGGCCAGAGGTTAGTTCTTCAGTAGAGGAGCCAGTATCAGAAACCAATTTTTTTTTTAATATTGATTTGGGTCTTTTCCTTTTTGTGGGGCGGCTGTGTGGAATGTTGAATTTAACCTGTTTTTTAACACTAAAGGGATTGCTGCCCTGGTAGTCCGTCATATCCCTGTTAAATTTCTGAATTTTTTTGGTCTTGAGTTGTGTCTCCAAATTATTTAAGTCCGAAGCTACTCTGTTCAAATGTTTAGCAAAAAAGGCTCCTTTTCAAAGGGTTTTACATCATTGGCAAGGCCCAAGACAATACTGACTTCCTTGTCGATTGTGAGCTTATAATATTTGTTTAATGCATGAACAAATGACATGCTAGCTTGGTGTTGGATCCCAGCCCATTCTGATGATAAATCGTCATCAATTTCAGCAACTAGGGGTTGAATTCTGACCCTGAGGCCACGTGGAGTAATATTTTTGGCAATGTATGCTTTAAAAAGTTTAGCATGCCACACATTGGAGCGCAATAGTCTTAGGTGTTTATGAAGTTTATCAAATGCCAAATTGCAGGTTGTCTCTGACCCCATAGGTTCCCCATTGTTGGCAATATCATGGCTGGGACCCAAACCAAAAACACTCAAATCCTCTCTGTCAGAGGATAATCCAGAAACAAGACTCAATAGATCCATGAGAATGTATAAAAGATAAATTAAAGTGGACAATAATAGCTACAATGGCTACGTCCAAATCAAGGACAATAATAGGCCCAGAATGGGACTACGTCCCTGATGAGTATCTGAGACCAAACGAAGAATGGTTCAGACAAAGTTAAAAAGAATGGGAGACACACTCAAAGAAAAAACAAATTATGTAGGCAAGAGCCTATCTAATTACCAGGGGTACATCGAAATATCAGGGACAACTGGAACTTGAAGCCCACAAAAATAAGAAAAAACAAGAGACCCAATGCCTGAGCACAATTAAATAGTATCCAATGAATCCTGGCCCTAAGTATTGAGAAAATAATCAATACTGAGAAATTGAGGGAGGGGACACAAGAATAAATGGTAGTAATATAAGGTGGCCACTGACTGTGAATGGGGACCAATGAAAATTGGTCAATAAAAATAAATATATAGAAAAATTGGTAAAGTGATGAATGGATAAGAAATATATAATATAGAGCCTTCCACAATATTAACAATCAAAGACCATAGCATGTATAGTATCTTAATGGCTAATGAAAAATTATGTCAGATAATTGAAAGGGGACTACCAAGTGACTGGATCCTTAATCACAAAACTGGTAATATAAATAGTGTAGAAAAATCTCAAACTCAATTAAATGAATGTCTGTTAGACAAAAAGACCCACAAAAAAGTCAAGAATACACTAAAAAGTTGTGTCCTATGTTGTAAGAATAATATAGTAAATAATACAAGGATATGATATGTACCAACACTATTAAGGTCAAAATCTAACTGATGTGAATGTAATAAGATAAAGAATCAACATTAGACTACGATGTAATCGTTTGTTGGATAGTTAAACAGTTAAATATAGACTGATCAAAAACATAATACATGCATAAACCAGTGAGGTATGATAAACACTTTGCTAAACTAAGCTTATTAATCCCTTCACAAATAGAAACCTGCAATGGTTAAACCAATACAAAATCCTAGCATTTAACAATGAAAATTGCCAGAGTTAAGCATTCATATACCAAATGCAAAATAGTCCGTAACTTAGGTTTCCTAGAAGATGCTAATAAGTGATGAAATATAGTCTTTTCTGAACCAAATGTCAATAAACTTAATATTGCACTCGTAACCAAAATGGCGATGGCTTCGTGGAACGCTGGCTGTAAGCAGTTCACAAAAAAACATCAACGCGAAACACTGTGTGAAAAATGAGCACCCTCCAAAAGTTGAATCACATCCACAATCACCAGAGTTGGACCTGCTGTTAATGGTATGTCCCAATCAAAAATGGTAACTACCTTGGTGCTGACGGATGAGTCGAAAGATATTTATAACAATAAAAAAGTCAAAAAAGAGAAAATAAGTCACCCCTTTGCTATAACCTGATCAAGAACATAATACATACATAAGCTGGTAAGGTATAATGAACACTTTCCTGATATAAAGCTTATTAATCCCTTCACAAAAAGAAACCTGCAATGGTTAAACCAATGCAAAATCCTTGAAGAAAAGCTTGATTAACGTTTAGCAATAAAAAATGCCAAGGTTTATCATTGATATATCAAATACAAAATAGTCCATAACTTTGGTGTAGAGACTGTGGTCAAAGATGCTAGTATGTACTGTAAATATAGTCTTTTCTGAAAAAAATGTCAATAAACTTTATTTTCCACTCGGAACCAAAATGTCGATGGCTTCGTGGAATGCTGGCTGTAAACAGTTCCCAAAAGCATCAACACGAAACACTGTTCGGTAAATAGGCACCCTCCAAAAGTTGAATCGCATGCACAATCACCAGAATTGGACCTGCTGTAAATAATGAGTCCCCCACAATACAGGTACAACATGTATGGGAAATATAGTGAAAAAAGAATAAATGTTCAAGAGGCCAAAAAAACTCACTATGAGACCTTCCAGATGCGCCAAAGGCAAACTGAAAAAAATGTTCTGATCCTGGGCCTTCGGTTACTGCCAAAGGAAATGCGTCGGGTGAATATTCATCTATACTGTTGATATTGGAGATAATACGACCAAACGCTGACCAGAAAGTAGTTAAAAGGGACCAAAATACGACTCCAAGAGTGAAATGCAGACTGCACCCTGTTCACGCCAAAGCGACTGCCCAGCTGGAAACCTGATGTCGATATGGAGGCGGAACTTCCTCTAGAAACCCAGAATATGCGCAGAACCAATCCACCACAAAATAAAGTAACAAAACCAACTGGAAACCAGATACTGTGGTGGAGACACGCAAAAAAGGCAGAATCAACGTAGATGGGTATAAATCCAAATGGAAAAAAAAAGTCCATATGCGAATCATTGAATCACCAGGATATAGAATGGTGATTCAATACAATATTGTTTTGAGTCTTAAATACTTGAATGAAACAAAGTTGGAATGAAATACCAAAAATTAATACAATCACAAAAAATGGACTGTAATCAGCCATAAGCCATAAGCAGTCCTAATGATTCAAAAAAGATATAGTTAAATAAGCTTGGTAAAAACCAAACTTAGGTAGGGTCAGGCTTCCAGCAAACACAAATCTAGGAGAAACAATACAAAAAAATGTTTGCACGGAAGCAATTGCACGGCTCAAAGGAGCAACGGTACAAAAGGAAAACAAGAGCCAGCAAAACAAGACCCAGAGAAATACTATTTATTTTATAATACATAAGGACAGCAAAGAAATTGCACAGACCGGTTTCGGCTGGTAATCTATACACAGCCTTCTTCAGTGTAAAATAAGCATGCTCAAAGCTGTCATTTAAATAGGCTGCAAACAAATCTGATTGGTTCAAACTAAAACTTATCATTCAACCCGGGTGGAAAAAGACCACCCAACTTAACAATCCATTTTTTCTCTTTTAAATCAGATTTATGGCTTATGGTTTATTACAGTCCATTTTTTGTGATTATATTAATTTTTGGTATTTCATTCCAACTTTGTTTCATTCAAGTATTTAAGACTCAAAACAATATTGTATTGAATCACCATTCTATATCCTGGTGATTCAGTGATTCGCATATGGACTTTTTTTTTCCATTTGGATTTATACCCATCTACGTTGATTCTGCCTTTTTTGCGTGTCTCCACCACAGTATCTGGTTTCCAGTTGGTTTTGTTACTTTATTTCATGGTGGATTGGTTCTGCGCATATTCTGGGTTTCTAGAGGAAGTTCCGCCTCCATATCGACATCAGGTTTCCAGCTGGGCAGTCGCTTTGGCGTGAACAGGGTGCAGTCTGCATTTCCCTCTTGGAGTCGTATTTTTGTCCCTTTTAACTACTTTCTGGTCAGCGTTTGGTCGTATTATCTCCAATATCAACAGTATAGATGAATATTCACCCGACGCATTTCCTTTGGCAGTAACCAAAGGTCCATGATCAGAACATTTTTTTCAGTTTGCCTTTGGCGCATCTGGAAGGTCTCATAGTTAGTTTTTTTGGCCTCTTGAACATTTATTCTTTTTTCACTATATTTCCCATACATGTTGTACCTGTATTGTGGGGGACTCATTATTTACAGCAGGTCCAATTCTGGTGATTGTGTATGCGATTCAACTTTTGGAGGGTGCCTATTTACCGAACAGTGTTTCGTGTTGATGCTTTTGGGAACTGTTTACAGCCAGCGTTCCATGAAGCCATCGCCATTTTGGTTCCAAGTGGAATATAAAGTTTATTGACATTTTTTTCAGAAAAGACTATATTTACAGTACATACTAGTATCTTCAACCACAGTCACTACACCAAAGTTATAGACTATTTTGTATTTGATATATCAATGCTAAACCTTGGCATTTTTTATTGCTAAACGTTAATGAAGCTTTTCTTCAAGGATTTTGCATTGGTTTAACCATTGCAGGTTTCTTTTTGTGAAGGGATTAATAAGCTTTATATCAGGAAAGTGTTCATTATACCTTACCAGCTTATGTATGTATTATGTTCTTGATCAGGTTATAGCAAAGGGGTGACTTTTTTTTTTGACTTTTTTATTGTTATAAATATCTTTCGACTCATCCGTCAGCACCAAGGTAGTTACCATTTTTGATTGGGACATACCATTAAAGGCAGGTCCAACTCTGGTGATTGCGGATGTGATTCAACTTTTGGAGGGTGCTCATTTTTCACACAGTGTTTCGTGTTGATGTTTTTTTGTGAACTGCTTACAGCCAGCTGCGTGTCAAGCCATCGCCATTTTGGTTACGAGTGCAATATTAAGTTTATTGACATTTGGTTCAGAAAAGACTATATTTCATCACTTATTAGCATCTTCTAGGAAACCTAAGTTACGGACTATTTTGCATTTGGTATATGAATGCTTAACTCTGGCATTTTTCATTGTTAAACTCTAGGATTTTGTATTGGTTTAACCATTGCAGGTTTCTATTTGTGAAGGGATTAATAAGCTTAGTTTAGCAAAGTGTTTATCATACCTCACTGGTTTATGCATGTATTATGTTTTTGATCAGTCTATATTTAACTGTTTAACTATCCAACAAACGATTACATCGTAGTCTAATGTTGATTCTTTATCTTATTACATTCACATCAGTTAGATTTTGACCTTAATAGTGTTGGTACATATCATATCCTTGTATTATTTACTATATTATCCTTACAACATAGGATACAACTTTTTAGTGTATTCTTGACTTTTTTGTGGGTCTTTTTGTCTAACAGACATTCATTTATTTGAGTTTGAGATTTTTCTACACTATTTATATTACCAGTTTTGTGACTAAGGATCCAGTCACTTGGTAGTCCCCTTTCAATTATTTGACATAATTTTTCATTAGCCATTAAGATACTATACATGCTATGGTCTTTGATTGTTAATATTGTGGAAGGCTTTATATTATATATTTCTTATCCATTCATCACTTTACCAATTTTTTCTATATATTTATTTTTATTGACCAATTTTCATTGGTCCCCATTCACAGTCAGTGGCCACCTTATATTACTACCATTTATTCTTGTGTCCCCTCCCTCAATTTCTCAGTATTGATTATTTTCTTAATACTTAGGGCCAGGATTCATTGGATACTATTTAATTGTGCTCAGGCATTGGGTCTCTTGTTTTTTCTTATTTTTGTGGGCTTCAAGTTCCAGTTGTCCCTGATATTTCGATGTACCCCTGGTAATTAGATAGGCTCTTGCCTACATAATTTGTTTTTTTTTTTGAGCGTGTCTCCCATTCTTTTTAACTTTATCTGAACCATTCTTCGTTTGGTCTCAGATACTCATCAGGGACTTAGTCCCATTCTGGGCCTATTATTGTCCTTGATTTGGACATAGCCATTGTAGCTATTATTGTCCACTTTAATTTATCTTTTATACATTCTCATGGATCTATTGAGTCTTGTTTCTGGATTATCCTCTGACAGAGAGGATTTGAGTGTTTTTGGTTTGGGTCCCAGCCATGATATTGCCAACAATGGGGAACCTATGGGGTCAGAGACAACCTGCAATTTGGCATTTGATAAACTTCATAAACACCTAAGACTATTGCGCTCCAATGTGTGGCATGCTAAACTTTTTAAAGCATACATTGCCAAAAATATTACTCCACATGGCCTCAGGGTCAGAATTCAACCCCTAGTTGCTGAAATTGATGACGATTTATCGTCAGAATGGGCTGGGATCCAACACCAAGCTAGCATGTCATTTGTTCAAGCATTAAACAAATATTATGAGCTCACAATCGACAAGGAAGTCAGTATTGTCTTGGGCCTTGCCAATGATGTAAAACCCTTTGAAAAGGAGCCTTTGTTTGCTAAACATTTGAACAGAGTAGCTTCGGACTTAAATAATTTGGAGACACAGCTCAAGACCAAACAAATTCAGAAATTTAACAGGGATATGTCAGACTACCAGGGCAGCAATCCCTTTAGTGTTAAAAAACAGGTTAAATTCAACATTCCACACAGCCGCCCCACAAAAAGGAAAAGACCCAAATCAATATTAAAAAACAATTTGGTTTCTGATACTGGCTCCTCTACTGAAGAACTTACTTCTGGCCCTGAGAGTGAACTGCAGACTGCATCTGGTTCACCCATTCCCAAGCGATCACTTACAGGGGCCCCTTTAGGACCAAGTACAAAAGAGGGGGGAGAAAACATAAAGGCCATTACCGACATACAAGGACTCTTACAACTGGTGATGACGAAGTAGAATCACACATGTACAACAATGTTTTAAATCTCTCCAGTTATAATTTATCACCTATTGAAATCAATGTCCTTAATAAAGGTTTATCATTTGTTCCCGTTTTTTTTGTTACTGAAGATTCATTTGCACAAGATGTGTCATCATTTTGTAGATTGCTCAATTTAAGATTATTTTTTGGTTGTACTAACGGTTTTGATGTTTCAGAGAAATTCACATATCACAAATCTCAATTCAACCCACCCATGCATCCTGTTGTTTCACAGTTTCAAAACAACGTTCTCAAGGATCTACATTATGCACATTCAGTATCTGATATTCAATCAAATAATATCACTATGATTGAACAACAAGTGATCAGGAACTTACAAAACAATCATGATATTGTAATCATTTCAGTGGATAAAGGGGGTGCTGTTGTGGTATTGGATTGGCATTATTATAACCAAGAAGCTCTCAGGCAATTATCTGATGCAAAACATTATGCTAAAATGATAATAAATCCTACACCTAGATTTCAAAAAGAAATTTTTGAATTTCTTTCTCATGCCAGAGATGCTTCTATTATTGATGCAAACCTCATGCATCAATTATCAGTACAGGATTCATCAAATCAGTACATATACTTCTTGCCTAAAATACACAATGACCCTACACACCCCCCAGGTAGACCCATTGCATCAGGCAGGGGATACTTTACGGAACCCCTTTCACTTTTTTTGACTGACAAATTGAAACCCCTTTTGTCACTTATTTGCTCACGCCTAAAGGACACAACCAACTTTCTGCAAATTATTTCAGACACTCAACTGGAACCTGAATGGCGCATGTGCACTTTAGACGTAAGTGCCCTATATACCAACATTCCTCATTCCGGTGGATTAGAAGCTTTATCATATTGGTTGGAGATTTCAGGTTTATATACATGTGAATTCAATGAATTTTTATTAGATATGGCCTCCTATGTCCTGACTAATAATGTTTTTTTCTACCAAGATGTCTGCTACTGGCAATCCAAGGGTACCGCCATGGGCTCCTCTTTTGTGCCCATCTATGCCGATCTATTTATGGCTTATTTGGAGAAGGATTTGATATACAACAGTAGTAACAACATATATCTTGAACATCTTGATATTTGGCGACGATACCTTGATGATTGCTGGGCAGTATTGAAGGGCGATCTTGAAGGACTATTTGAATTTTTAGCATATCTCAATAACAATCGATGGGGTATACATTTTACTTTACATTATGATCACAATAACATCGCATTTTTGATGTATCTATCAATAGATTATCTGATCATACCCTAGGGACTCAAGTATTCAGGAAACACCCTGAATATAACACTATATTACATGCCTCGAGTTTTCATCCTCCACACATCTGCAAAAAACATTCCCAAATCTCAATTTATCAGACTAAAATGTATTTGTTCTGATAATACATCCTATAGGGAACAAAGCAAAGACCTCATCAACCGATTCAGGAATAGGGATTACAAGATGGGCCATGTCTTCGATGCCATACACCAAGCGGGTCATATGGATAGGGAAAAACTTATTAACTTACACGACCGATCACAGTTCTCCCAATCAACCCCTCAGGTTTACTACTACATATGGCAGAAATTCAGACAACCTTATTCAGAGTATCTAAAGACACTGGAATTTGTTATTATATGACACTGACATATCTACCATTATCCCCAACCGATGTCTTTTTTCATTTCGGAAAGGTAGAAATCTAGGTAGCACATTCAGTCATTACAAAAATGGACATGATACAGATAATCCTGAACCAATCCAAACCACCTTAACAGGATCGATTCTTACAGGTTGTCATCCCTGTGGACATTGCATCAATTGTAATAAAATATCTAAAACCAAAGAATTCACCAGCAGAAATTCTTCCACTGTATATGAGATAAAATGTTTTGCCAATTGTAGTTCAGATGGGTTGATTTACTTCACTACATGTTCATGTGGAGCCTTTTATATAGGTCAAACTTCAAGGCCACTCAGATTGAGAATTTCGGAACACATTAGCAACATCAAAAAAGGTAGAATTAACAATGCTCTATTTAAACATCAATTATCACATCCTTCAGCTTCTTTTATGTTTTCCATTATCGATATTATTCAGGGTAAAAAATCTAACAAAACGGGTTGGCATGCATTATTAAATTCAAAAGAGAAAAAATGGATTGTTAAGTTGGGTGGTCTTTTTCCACCCGGGTTGAATGATAAGTTTTAGTTTGAACCAATCAGATTTGTTTGCAGCCTATTTAAATGACAGCTTTGAGCATGCTTATTTTACACTGAAGAAGGCTGTGTATAGATTACCAGCCGAAACCGGTCTGTGCAATTTCTTTGCTGTCCTTATGTATTATAAAATAAATAGTATTTCTCTGGGTCTTGTTTTGCTGGCTCTTGTTTTCCTTTTGAATATGATCAACTCATGTGTGTTTGTGGGTTCCTTTCTGTGTTTGTCCCCTAATTATTTTTGCCTTTATGCACAATTCTTGGACAAAAAAAGATAAGTGGTATTATGGTCTGTGACTAGTAAAATTGTTCCTTTCTCACAAAATGTGCATTGGAATCAATAAACGGGGTCAGTGATAGAAATGTGAGTTTCATTCTTAGTATGCTTTAGAAAAATGCTTGACAATGCAGAACTCATTATTATAGCTGCTTTTTAAATATTTTGGGTAATTGTGCTTAATCAAAAAAACTGGTAACCATGATCCACCACAAACCACAAATAATAGTGCGAACCCGGTAAACAATGAAGGAGGCCTTCAATAATTGAAAACGATACTGCCTTGTATTCACCCAAAATAATTTATTCAGTAAAAATATTCCACAGAGTAGTAAAATCAATGGACTCAAAACACATAATGACCATAAAAAGTCGTGGATTAAGCGCTTTCGTCTCCTTTCGGAGACTTCATCAGAATCCTTGAAATGAAACAAAACAATCCTTTTATAGAATAAACACTAATTAGCTGCCATTTAGTTTAATTAATCGATTTCCATTCTTAAAGAACCACCAAATTACTGGTGCTTTTACATAACATCACCATGCTTAAAAACAGACTGTTATTGTTAAATGTGGATGCTTTTATAATAAATAAGTAAAGATATATATATATTATATTTTATAACCACGTATATATATGTATATATAATGTTAAAAATATGTATATATGAATGAATATAGGTTTAAAAATATAAAATGTGTAATTAAAAATAGGAATAAAAACCTCAAAGTATGTACCTATGTACCATATAAAATATGAATGTAATGTGACCAAATAAATACTATTCAAATACTATAAACCATAAGCTTAAATACATGTATACGTAAAATTGATGTATAAAATCTGATTTAGAAGGTATATATAAATGTATATAAATATGTGTATAAAATATAATTAAAAGGATGTGTATATATAAAATTTACTTTTTACTGTAGCTATCTATATTTGTGTTTCTTTGGGTCTGCTGCAAGCATTTTTAATGCTGGAGTGATGGAGATATGGTCATTCAGACCCTTCCCACAACAGGAATCCAGTCTAAGTTGCCACATCATTTCTTTAAACTCCAACTGGGTCTCCCAATCACTACCCCTCTCAGGATATTTCACCTCTTCTATGACCCAGAATTTAAAATCAGCAGCTTTACAAGTTAAAACATGTCTGTACAAAGCATTATTTTCGTTGTGCTTATTAATATCCCTAAAATGTTCATAAATTCTGGATCTTAGGTGGCGTTCGGTTTTACCAACATAATAACTCCAACAGACTTTACAAAATACAAGATACACCACCCCTTTGGTATAGCAACTACTGTAACCTTTGGCTACTAAATTCATTCTGAGACCGGGTACTGTTATCTCTTTTTGTCCTGCTATGAACGCACATTGTGCGCACCTACCGCATTTAAATGTCCCACATTTTTTACTAGTCCCTTGGATATTTGTCTTTTTTCTCTCTAACATGTTCTTAATATTCATGTTCCTTCTATAACTATACTGTATTTCCTTTTGAAATACATCAGTTTTGATGGACATTTCCCTGAACATCTCCCAGGTCTCATTAATACATTTTCTTAGCCGTCCTATTCCCTGATGGTATGTTAGGGTTAAGTATGGCATTCCATTAAAAATATTTTTGTTGTTATTGTTTTTACCATTACCAATCTCTATTTCTGACCTATTCACATTAATATTGTTCATGTTTACACTACTGTTCTTTACTAGTAGAGGGGTGTATTTCTTGTCATTACATCTTCTTTCTTGTATTTGATTTTTCAAAACACGTATTAATTCAGGGGGATACCCTCTCTCTTGGAACATTTTGCCAACGTATTCAATCTCTTCCCTGAACTCTTTTTCATCTGAAATCATTCTTGCCATTCTAATCATTTGACCCTTTCTCCCATTTGGAGTTTAAAGAAATGATGTGGCAACTTAGACTGGATTCCTGTTGTGGGAAGGGTCTGAATGACCATATCTCCATCACTCCAGCATTAAAAATGCTTGCAGCAGACCCAAAGAAACACAAATATGGATAGCTACAGTAAAAAGTAAATTTTATATATACACATCCTTTTAATTATATTTTATACACATATTTATATACATTTATATATACAGTAATAAAATGTAGCACAAGAGCAAAAGCAAGGGTTAAATCTTGTATTTAAAACCAGATAGTTTATTGATAAAACAATGGATAAGCGCTTTTGCTAAATAATAACTTCATCAGATCACAATGCTTGTTTAAAATGAACTGTTTAAATACTAAAACATATGGTGAATACATTCAAATGAACCAATCATCATCACATATTAAATTAGTTCATTCAACATGTAAAGCAGCATATACAAAGATATATCAGTTCATTCATTACTATTAACATGTAAAAATCATGTAAAAATCATAAATATTGCCATCTAAAATAAAACGACCTATAAATACAGTATAAGATGCAAATCAAGATTTTCTTATTAAAAAATATATTAAATATTTTTAAAAGTAACTATGTTCTATATATTCAACATTTCATATTTTTATATGTCTTCGTTGTCTGAGCACAGGTTTGATAGAGACTTTGTCATTTTGTCCTGAGCCTCTATCTGCTTAGTAAAATAATCCAATTATTTTCCTTCATCTCTGTATATGTCACTATATTACCTCCTCTTATATTAGGTTCTATTACCTCTAGTACTCTTAATTGAAATTCATGTTGGGTATTGTATAGAACAGTGTGCTTGGCTAGAGGATTCTGTATATTACTTTTTCTGATATTGTAAATGTGTTCTCTTATCCTGTCGCGTAGTGGGCGGTTCGTCTTACCCACATAAAATGATGAACACATTTTACAGACTGCCAGATAAACAACATTAGGTGTCATACAATTCGCATATGTTGTAAAATGAAATATTTTGCCATTATCTGGATGAATAAATGTGGTATTACTATCAATATAGCAGCAAAAGTTGCAATGGCCACATTTTTCTGTGTCCTGAGTTAACATACTGAGTAGCTCTCTTAGGATAACATAGGAGCCTTTTTAAGTTATTTCTATTTCTATATATAAAAGACGGTTCTTTACCAGCTATATTAAGAATATCTTCGTCAACCTTAAGTATATCCCAATGTTTACAAGTAATATTTTTGACTTCATATAAGTCTGTTGTATAGCTAGTTGCAAATTTAACATTCAGACGTGTTGAAGGAACATCAATTCTGATGGTATCCTGTATTGGGCCAAAGTAAGGTCTACTTCTAACATCACGTAAATTGAGGGCTTGAGTAGTGTATTGGTCTATTTCATTGATTTTATAACCCCTATCCTTTAACCTATTCCATAGACATGACAGGTCTTTTTCTAAACCTGTTTCTGACGGATTTAGCCTAGAACATCTTAAAGATTGTCCTTTAATTATATTTTTAAAAATGTGAGGTGGGTGCATACTCGTCCTATGTAGCAACATATTGCTGTGGCAAGGTTTCCGATATACTCCCGTGTTAATAAGTCCATTATGTGATCTTTCTACAAAGACACCTAGGAATACTACCTTCTCATAGGAGTATTGCATGGTAAATTTCAAACAATTTGTCAAATTATTCATAATATTTAAAAACTTCTCTAAATTATCTATTGTTCCATTCCATAGAAAAAAGACATCGTCTACAAATCTCCGAAAAAAGATGACATGTTCTTTAAAAAACTTTTCTTTGAATAGAATTTCTCGCTCCCAAAATGCTAAAAACATGTTAGCGTAGCTATTGGCACAAGGAGTGCCCATAGCTACGCCTTCATGTTGCTTAAAAATCTTGTCATCAAATATAAATATATTGTTGTAAAGCACAAGTTCAAGAAAGTGAACAATCAGATCTATTAACACTTCAGAATATTCACTACATTCTTTTAGGTAATTTGTGACAAAGGTTAAGCCTAATTCATTAGGTATTACAGTGAACAGGGATTGTATGTCCAAAGTAACAAAATAGCATGCATTAATATTGTCACAATGTGTGACACATTCATAAAGGTCTACTAAAAATTGTTTGGTGTCACGCAAAGCAAAATGATTTCTATTCAAGATAGGTCTTAGATGTTTTTGTATGAATACTGATAAGTGTTCAGTAACCCACCCTCTTCCAGACACGATAGGTCTCATTGGTGGGTTACATAAATCTTTATGTAACTTAGGAAGTCCATAGATTAGAGGCAACATTGGTTTCTCAACCATAAGGTATTCAAAGACATTTTTATCAATTAACTTACTTTTATAAATGTCAGTAAGTGTATCATGTACATACCTACAGGTGTCACAGACATCTGATGTATTAATAGTGCCATAAAATTTGTCCTCTAACATAGCATGCATAGCATTCATATAATGTTCTTTATCCATGACAACAACACCAGAGCCTTTTATCTGCTGGCCTAACCACAATATTTTCATTTAATTGTAATTTATTCAAACTTTTTCTTTCATTAAATGTTAAATTGTCTGATCTTTTCAATTTATTATATTTCTTAGTTTCATAGTAATGATGTAAATCTTCCTCAGTTACTTTCAAGAAGGCCTCAACCAGGATGATTCAAGGGTACATAATTACTAAGATTCCTAAATATAGGACCTTCTCTAGCAGTGCTATTCTTATCCCTAAAATTGTATTTCAACATTAAGTTTCTACAAAATATTCTCAAATCCATAATTGTATCAGTAAGATGGCCAGTTGTCTTCGGTATATAATTCAGGCCCTTACTTAACAAGGAAATATCAGAGTCAGTTAATTCAACAGAAGATAGATTGAACACTACTTTTTCTTTACCCACATTTTCTTTATCGTGGTATTGTGTAGAGAATCTTCTGACAATTTCCTCTTTTGCCTTCCTCTGCTCATGGAACGCTACCTCCTTGGGCCTTTGTCCATGCACACAGGTAAAGGGAAAGTTAAATTAGCATCAACTGCATGCTGATTAACATCCTTTGTTTTAGGTCTAAATACTGGTTCTGAAAAAACTAACGGTTTATTCTTGACAACATTAACCACAGGGTATAGATTAATACTTTCTTGTACGCTGGAATGTACTAATCTGATTACATCATTAGAGTCATTTAACTCATTACAAGGTACATCAGCTATGGCAGTCTCAATATTATCTATATTTATAGTACTAGGTCTCTGTTCTTCATTGCTATCAGATTGCAAACCATGATTAGACTTAGTAGTTTCTAAAACATTCATATTTACATGGCTAGACAAATTCAGGCTGTTAGAAACATCTAGAGAAAGCGCTGAATCTCTATTACTTTCAGCATTCCCCATATATTTACTGGTTACATTCATTTCAATAGGTTGCATAGTATGAGTATTGTTAACATTTGTCTGGCCCTCATGTACATTAGTAATTGGTCTGTCATTACTATGTCTCTGCCAAACAAAGACTTGACCTGATTTAAAATCATTTAAATCACGTATCACTTTATTTCTTTTTTGTTGCAAAAGTTTCCGATCGTAAGCGGAAACACAGTCAAGTAAATTTTCAAATAATGGGTAGACGATATTTTCAGGAAAGTCAGAAAATAGATGCTTTTGTTTAGAATTAATTAAGTCAGTCAATTTCTTTTCCTCAGGACGAAAATAGTCAATCAAGAGTTTAAGATACTCACGACTGGTTTCTAAGTTGATGCGCTGCCAACGCGCTAAAAGTTCCGGAAATTCAGTGCCTTGACTGGGCATACAAAATACTCTCAAGCCACGAGGCACTATGTGATGGTCAAGACAATATCGAAAATGGGCATGCTGTGCCTGTAAGCGTTTCAGTTTAAAGAAGTCTTTCTCAATGTCATCCAGCACTCGATATAGCGCTTGCATGTCTACTGTCACTCCATTGACGTCAGCTAAGCTCGCTTCTTCAAGCACGAACCAAGAGGGATTAGAAATTCCATTTAGATATTTACGAAATCTGATTTCAAGTGTTTCTCTGCCCCGGTGTTCACTTCTGGGCACATAATCTAATTCTATATTTGACATCTTTACGATCACCAGGAAATTAACGTAACAATGAACGAAATAGCAACAGCACAGTATAGAAGTCACCTTATTCCATTGTGAGCAGTAAGAAATAAAATAGAAGTTCCAAAAAATCCAAAACACTGCTCTTACTGGTAAATGCTCTTGTGAAAACAACCAATAAGTATATAGTAATAAAATGTAGCACAAGAGCAAAAGCAAGGGTTAAATCTTGTATTTAAAACCAGATAGTTTGTTGATAAAACAATGGATAAGCGCTTTCGCTAAATAATAGATGTATTGTGTATGCAGTTTTTTTATTTGATTGCAAGTAGAAAACTAATGTAAACACAGCCATAAAAGTGGATGCAATTGATGGTCATGTATGTGTGTGTGTGTGTGTGTGTGTGTGTGTGTGTGTGTGTGTGTGTGGGAGGCGTA